>NW_023665653.1:22500-322500 GCF_014743375.2 Drosophila subpulchrella
CAGACAGACAGACAGACAGACAGACAGACAGACAGACAGACAGACAGACAGACAGACAGACAGACAGACAGACAGACAGACAGACAGACAGACAGACAGACAGACAGACAGACAGACAGACAGACAGACAGACAGACAGACAGACAGACAGACAGACAGACAGACAGACAGACAGACAGACAGACAGACAGACAGACAGACAGACAGACAGACAGACAGACAGACAGACAGACAGACAGACAGACAGACAGACAGACAGACAGACAGACAGACAGACAGACAGACAGACAGACAGACAGACAGACAGACAGACAGACAGACAGACAGACAGACAGACAGACAGACAGACAGACAGACAGACAGACAGACAGACAGACAGACAGACAGACAGACAGACAGACAGACAGACAGACAGACAGACAGACAGACAGACAGACAGACAGACAGACAGACACAGACAGACAGACAGACAGACAGACAGACAGACAGACAGACAGACAGACAGACAGACAGACAGACAGACAGACAGACAGACAGACAGACAGACAGACAGACAGACAGACAGACAGACAGACAGACAGACAGACAGACAGACAGACAGACAGACAGACAGACAGACAGACAGACAGACAGACAGACAGACAGACAGACAGACAGACAGACAGACAGACAGACAGACAGACAGACAGACAGACAGACAGACAGACAGACAGACAGACAGACAGACAGACAGACAGACAGACAGACAGACAGACAGACAGACAGACAGACAGACAGACAGACAGACAGACAGACAGACAGACAGACAGACAGACAGACAGACAGACAGACAGACAGACAGACAGACAGACAGACAGACAGACAGACAGACAGACAGACAGACAGACAGACAGACAGACAGACAGACAGACAGACAGACAGACAGACAGACAGACAGACAGACAGACAGACAGACAGACAGACAGACAGACAGACAGACAGACAGACAGACAGACAGACAGACAGACAGACAGACAGACAGACAGACAGACAGACAGACAGACAGACAGACAGACAGACAGACAGACAGACAGACAGACAGACAGACAGACAGACAGACAGACAGACAGACAGACAGACAGACAGACAGACAGACAGACAGACAGACAGACAGACAGACAGACAGACAGACAGACAGACAGACAGACAGACAGACAGACAGACAGACAGACAGACAGACAGACAGACAGACAGACAGACAGACAGACAGACAGACAGACAGACAGACAGACAGACAGACAGACAGACAGACAGACAGACAGACAGACAGACAGACAGACAGACAGACAGACAGACAGACAGACAGACAGACAGACAGACAGACAGACAGACAGACAGAGACAGACAGACAGACAGACAGACAGACAGACAGACAGACAGACAGACAGACAGACAGACAGACAGACAGACAGACAGACAGACAGACAGACAGACAGACAGACAGACAGACAGACAGACAGACAGACAGACAGACAGACAGACAGACAGACAGACAGACAGACAGACAGACAGACAGACAGACAGACAGACAGACAGACAGACAGACAGACAGACAGACAGACAGACAGACAGACAGACAGACAGACAGACAGACAGACAGACAGACAGACAGACAGACAGACAGACAGACAGACAGACAGACAGACAGACAGACAGACAGACAGACAGACAGACAGACAGACAGACAGACAGACAGACAGACAGACAGACAGACAGACAGACAGACAGACAGACAGACAGACAGACAGACAGACAGACAGACAGACAGACAGACAGACAGACAGACAGACAGACAGACAGACAGACAGACAGACAGACAGACAGACAGACAGACAGACAGACAGACAGACAGACAGACAGACAGACAGACAGACAGACAGACAGACAGACAGACAGACAGACAGACAGACAGACAGACAGACAGACAGACAGACAGACAGACAGACAGACAGACAGACAGACAGACAGACAGACAGACAGACAGACAGACAGACAGACAGACAGACAGACAGACAGAGACAGACAGACAGACAGACAGACAGACAGACAGACAGACAGACAGACAGACAGACAGACAGACAGACAGACAGACAGACAGACAGACAGACAGACAGACAGACAGACAGACAGACAGACAGACAGACAGACAGACAGACAGACAGACAGACAGACACAGACAGACAGACAGACAGACAGACAGACAGACAGACAGACAGACAGACAGACAGACAGACAGACAGACAGACAGACAGACAGACAGACAGACAGACAGACAGACAGACAGACAGACAGACAGACAGACAGACAGACAGACAGACAGACAGACAGACAGACAGACAGACAGACAGACAGACAGACAGACAGACAGACAGACAGACAGACAGACAGACAGACAGACAGACAGACAGACAGACAGACAGACAGACAGACAGACAGACAGACAGACAGACAGACAGACAGACAGACAGACAGACAGACAGACAGACAGACAGACAGACAGACAGACAGACAGACAGACAGACAGACAGACAGACAGACAGACAGACAGACAGACAGACAGACAGACAGACAGACAGACAGACAGACAGACAGACAGACAGACAGACAGACAGACAGACAGACAGACAGACAGACAGACAGACAGACAGACAGACAGACAGACAGACAGACAGACAGACAGACAGACAGACAGACAGACAGACAGACAGACAGACAGAGACAGACAGACAGACAGACAGACAGACAGACAGACAGACAGACAGACAGACAGACAGACAGACAGACAGACAGACAGACAGACAGACAGACAGACAGACAGACAGACAGACAGACAGACAGACAGACAGACAGACAGACAGACAGACAGACAGACAGACAGACAGACAGACAGACAGACAGACAGACAGACAGACAGACAGACAGACAGACAGACAGACAGACAGACAGACAGACAGACAGACAGACAGACAGACAGACAGACAGACAGACAGACAGACAGACAGACAGACAGACAGACAGACAGACAGACAGACAGACAGACAGACAGACAGACAGACAGACAGACAGACAGACAGACAGACAGACAGACAGACAGACAGACAGACAGACAGACAGACAGACAGACAGACAGACAGACAGACAGACAGACAGACAGACAGACAGACAGACAGACAGACAGACAGACAGACAGACAGACAGACAGACAGACAGACAGACAGACAGACAGACAGACAGACAGACAGACAGACAGACAGACAGACAGACAGACAGACAGACAGACAGACAGACAGACAGACAGACAGACAGACAGACAGACAGACAGACAGACAGACAGACAGACAGACAGACAGACAGACAGACAGACAGACAGACAGACAGACAGACAGACAGACAGACAGACAGACAGACAGACAGACAGACAGACAGACAGACAGACAGACAGACAGACAGACAGACAGACAGACAGACAGACAGACAGACAGACAGACAGACAGACAGACAGACAGACAGACAGACAGACAGACAGACAGACAGACAGACAGACAGACAGACAGACAGACAGACAGACAGACAGACAGACAGACACAGACAGACAGACAGACAGACAGACAGACAGACAGACAGACAGACAGACAGACAGACAGACAGACAGACAGACAGACAGACAGACAGACAGACAGACAGACAGACAGACAGACAGACAGACAGACAGACAGACAGACAGACAGACAGACAGACAGACAGACAGACAGACAGACAGACAGACAGACAGACAGACAGACAGACAGACAGACAGACAGACAGACAGAGACAGACAGACAGACAGACAGACAGACAGACAGACAGACAGACAGACAGACAGACAGACAGACAGACAGACAGACAGACAGACAGACAGACAGACAGACAGACAGACAGACAGACAGACAGACAGACAGACAGACAGACAGACAGACAGACAGACAGACAGACAGACAGACAGACAGACAGACAGACAGACAGACAGACAGACAGACAGACAGACAGACAGACAGACAGACAGACAGACAGACAGACAGACAGACAGACAGACAGACAGACAGACAGACAGACAGACAGACAGACAGACAGACAGACAGACAGACAGACAGACAGACAGACAGACAGACAGACAGACAGACAGACAGACAGACAGACAGACAGACAGACAGACAGACAGACAGACAGACAGACAGACAGACAGACAGACAGACAGACAGACAGACAGACAGACAGACAGACAGACAGACAGACAGACAGACAGACAGACAGACAGACAGACAGACAGACAGACAGACAGACAGACAGACAGACAGACAGACAGACAGACAGACAGACAGACAGACAGACAGACAGACAGACAGACAGACAGACAGACAGACAGACAGACAGACAGACAGACAGACAGACAGACAGACAGACAGACAGACAGACAGACAGACAGACAGACAGACAGACAGACAGACAGACAGACAGACAGACAGACAGACAGACAGACAGACAGACAGACAGACAGACAGACAGACAGACAGACAGACAGACAGACAGACAGACAGACAGACAGACAGACAGACAGACAGACAGACAGACAGACAGACAGACAGACAGACAGACAGACAGACAGACAGACAGACAGACAGACAGACAGACAGACAGACAGACAGACAGACAGACAGACAGACAGACAGACAGAGACAGACAGACAGACAGACAGACAGACAGACAGACAGACAGACAGACAGACAGACAGACAGACAGACAGACAGACAGACAGACAGACAGACAGACAGACAGACAGACAGACAGACAGACAGACAGACAGACAGACAGACAGACAGACAGACAGACAGACAGACAGACAGACAGACAGACAGACAGACAGACAGACAGACAGACAGACAGACAGACAGACAGACAGACAGACAGACAGACAGACAGACAGACAGACAGACAGACAGACAGACAGACAGACAGACAGACAGACAGACAGACAGACAGACAGACAGACAGACAGACAGACAGACAGACAGACAGACAGACAGACAGACAGACAGACAGACAGACAGACAGACAGACAGACAGACAGACAGACAGACAGACAGACAGACAGACAGACAGACAGACAGACAGACAGACAGACAGACAGACAGACAGACAGACAGACAGACAGACAGACAGACAGACAGACAGACAGACAGACAGACAGACAGACAGACAGACAGACAGACAGACAGACAGACAGACAGACAGACAGACAGACAGACAGACAGACAGACAGACAGACAGACAGACAGACAGACAGACAGACAGACAGACAGACAGACAGACAGACAGACAGACAGACAGACAGACAGACAGACAGACAGACAGACAGACAGACAGAGACAGACAGACAGACAGACAGACAGACAGACAGACAGACACAGACAGACAGACAGACAGACAGACAGACAGACAGACAGACAGACAGACAGACAGACAGACAGACAGACAGACAGACAGACAGACAGACAGACAGACAGACAGACAGACAGACAGACAGACAGACAGACAGACAGACAGACAGACAGACAGACAGACAGACAGACAGACAGACAGACAGACAGACAGACAGACAGACAGACAGACAGACAGACAGACAGACAGACAGACAGACAGACAGACAGACAGACAGACAGACAGACAGACAGACAGACAGACAGACAGACAGACAGACAGACAGACAGACAGACAGACAGACAGACAGACAGACAGACAGACAGACAGACAGACAGACAGACAGACAGACAGACAGACAGACAGACAGACAGACAGACAGACAGACAGACAGACAGACAGACAGACAGACAGACAGACAGACAGACAGACAGACAGACAGACAGACAGACAGACAGACAGACAGACAGACAGACAGACAGACAGACAGACAGACAGACAGACAAGACAGACAGACAGACAGACAGACAGACAGACAGACAGACAGACAGACAGACAGACAGACAGACAGACAGACAGACAGACAGACAGACAGACAGACAGACAGACAGACAGACAGACAGACAGACAGACAGACAGACAGACAGACAGACAGACAGACAGACAGACAGACAGACAGACAGACAGACAGACAGACAGACAGACAGACAGACAGACAGACAGACAGACAGACAGACAGACAGACAGACAGACAGACAGACAGACAGACAGACAGACAGACAGACAGACAGACAGACAGACAGACAGACAGACAGACAGACAGACAGACAGACAGACAGACAGACAGACAGACAGACAGACAGACAGACAGACAGACAGACAGACAGACAGACAGACAGACAGACAGACAGACAGACAGACAGACAGACAGACAGACAGACAGACAGACAGACAGACAGACAGACAGACAGACAGACAGACAGACAGACAGACAGACAGACAGACAGACAGACAGACAGACAGACAGACAGACAGACAGACAGACAGACAGACAGACAGACAGACAGACAGACAGACAGACAGACAGACAGACAGACAGACAGACAGACAGACAGACAGACAGACAGACAGACAGACAGACAGACAGACAGACAGACAGACAGACAGACAGACAGACAGACAGACAGACAGACAGACAGACAGACAGACAGACAGACAGACAGACAGACAGACAGACAGACAGACAGACAGACAGACAGACAGACAGACAGACAGACAGACAGACAGACAGACAGACAGACAGACAGACAGACAGACAGACAGACAGACAGACAGACAGACAGACAGACAGACAGACAGACAGACAGACAGACAGACAGACAGACAGACAGACAGACAGACAGACAGACAGACAGACAGACAGACAGACAGACAGACAGACAGACAGACAGACAGACAGACAGACAGACAGACAGACAGACAGACAGACAGACAGACAGACAGACAGACAGACAGACAGACAGACAGACAGACAGACAGACAGACAGACAGACAGACAGACAGACAGACAGACAGACAGACAGACAGACAGACAGACAGACAGACAGACAGACAGACAGACAGACAGACAGACAGACAGACAGACAGACAGACAGACAGACAGACAGACAGACAGACAGACAGACAGACAGACAGACAGACAGACAGACAGACAGACAGACAGACAGACAGACAGACAGACAGACAGACAGACAGACAGACAGACAGACAGACAGACAGACAGACAGACAGACAGACAGACAGACAGACAGACAGACAGACAGACAGACAGACAGACAGACAGACAGACAGACAGACAGACAGACAGACAGACAGACAGACAGACAGACAGACAGACAGACAGACAGACAGACAGACAGACAGACAGACAGACAGACAGACAGACAGACAGACAGACAGACAGACAGACAGACAGACAGACAGACAGACAGACAGACAGACAGACAGACAGACAGACAGACAGACAGACAGACAGACAGACAGACAGACAGACAGACAGACAGACAGACAGACAGACAGACAGACAGACAGACAGACAGACAGACAGACAGACAGACAGACAGACAGACAGACAGACAGACAGACAGACAGACAGACAGACAGACAGACAGACAGACAGACAGACAGACAGACAGACAGACAGACAGACAGACAGACAGACAGACAGACAGACAGACAGACAGACAGACAGACAGACAGACAGACAGACAGACAGACAGACAGACAGACAGACAGACAGACAGACAGACAGACAGACAGACAGACAGACAGACAGACAGACAGACAGACAGACAGACAGACAGACAGACAGACAGACAGACAGACAGACAGACAGACAGACAGACAGACAGACAGACAGACAGACAGACAGACAGACAGACAGACAGACAGACAGACAGACAGACAGACAGACAGACAGACAGACAGACAGACAGACAGACAGACAGACAGACAGACAGACAGACAGACAGACAGACAGACAGACAGACAGACAGACAGACAGACAGACAGACAGACAGACAGACAGACAGACAGACAGACAGACAGACAGACAGACAGACAGACAGACAGACAGACAGACAGACAGACAGACAGACAGACAGACAGACAGACAGACAGACAGACAGACAGACAGACAGACAGACAGACAGACAGACAGACAGACAGACAGACAGACAGACAGACAGACAGACAGACAGACAGACAGACAGACAGACAGACAGACAGACAGACAGACAGACAGACAGACAGACAGACAGACAGACAGACAGACAGACAGACAGACAGACAGACAGACAGACAGACAGACAGACAGACAGACAGACAGACAGACAGACAGACAGACAGACAGACAGACAGACAGACAGACAGACAGACAGACAGACAGACAGACAGACAGACAGACAGACAGACAGACAGACAGACAGACAGACAGACAGACAGACAGACAGACAGACAGACAGACAGACAGACAGACAGACAGACAGACAGACAGACAGACAGACAGACAGACAGACAGACAGACAGACAGACAGACAGACAGACAGACAGACAGACAGACAGACAGACAGACAGACAGACAGACAGACAGACAGACAGACAGACAGACAGACAGACAGACAGACAGACAGACAGACAGACAGACAGACAGACAGACAGACAGACAGACAGACAGACAGACAGACAGACAGACAGACAGACAGACAGACAGACAGACAGACAGACAGACAGACAGACAGACAGACAGACAGACAGACAGACAGACAGACAGACAGACAGACAGACAGACAGACAGACAGACAGACAGACAGACAGACAGACAGACAGACAGACAGACAGACAGACAGACAGACAGACAGACAGACAGACAGACAGACAGACAGACAGACAGACAGACAGACAGACAGACAGACAGACAGACAGACAGACAGACAGACAGACAGACAGACAGACAGACAGACAGACAGACAGACAGACAGACAGACAGACAGACAGACAGACAGACAGACAGACAGACAGACAGACAGACAGACAGACAGACAGACAGACAGACAGACAGACAGACAGACAGACAGACAGACAGACAGACAGACAGACAGACAGACAGACAGACAGACAGACAGACAGACAGACAGACAGACAGACAGACAGACAGACAGACAGACAGACAGACAGACAGACAGACAGACAGACAGACAGACAGACAGACAGACAGACAGACAGACAGACAGACAGACAGACAGACAGACAGACAGACAGACAGACAGACAGACAGACAGACAGACAGACAGACAGACAGACAGACAGACAGACAGACAGACAGACAGACAGACAGACAGACAGACAGACAGACAGACAGACAGACAGACAGACAGACAGACAGACAGACAGACAGACAGACAGACAGGACAGACAGACAGACAGACAGACAGACAGACAGACAGACAGACAGACAGACAGACAGACAGACAGACAGACAGACAGACAGACAGACAGACAGACAGACAGACAGACAGACAGACAGACAGACAGACAGACAGACAGACAGACAGACAGACAGACAGACAGACAGACAGACAGACAGACAGACAGACAGACAGACAGACAGACAGACAGACAGACAGACAGACAGACAGACAGACAGACAGACAGACAGACAGACAGACAGACAGACAGACAGACAGACAGACAGACAGACAGACAGACAGACAGACAGACAGACAGACAGACAGACAGACAGACAGACAGACAGACAGACAGACAGACAGACAGACAGACAGACAGACAGACAGACAGACAGACAGACAGACAGACAGACAGACAGACAGACAGACAGACAGACAGACAGACAGACAGACAGACAGACAGACAGACAGACAGACAGACAGACAGACAGACAGACAGACAGACAGACAGACAGACAGACAGACAGACAGACAGACAGACAGACAGACAGACAGACAGACAGACAGACAGACAGACAGACAGACAGACAGACAGACAGACAGACAGACAGACAGACAGACAGACAGACAGACAGACAGACAGACAGACAGACAGACAGACAGACAGACAGACAGACAGACAGACAGACAGACAGACAGACAGACAGACAGACAGACAGACAGACAGACAGACAGACAGACAGACAGACAGACAGACAGACAGACAGACAGACAGACAGACAGACAGACAGACAGACAGACAGACAGACAGACAGACAGACAGACAGACAGACAGACAGACAGACAGACAGACAGACAGACAGACAGACAGACAGACAGACAGACAGACAGACAGACAGACAGACAGACAGACAGACAGACAGACAGACAGACAGACAGACAGACAGACAGACAGACAGACAGACAGACAGACAGACAGACAGACAGACAGACAGACAGACAGACAGACAGACAGACAGACAGACAGACAGACAGACAGACAGACAGACAGACAGACAGACAGACAGACAGACAGACAGACAGACAGACAGACAGACAGACAGACAGACAGACAGACAGACAGACAGACAGACAGACAGACAGACAGACAGACAGACAGACAGACAGACAGACAGACAGACAGACAGACAGACAGACAGACAGACAGACAGACAGACAGACAGACAGACAGACAGACAGACAGACAGACAGACAGACAGACAGACAGACAGACAGACAGACAGACAGACAGACAGACAGACAGACAGACAGACAGACAGACAGACAGACAGACAGACAGACAGACAGACAGACAGACAGACAGACAGACAGACAGACAGACAGACAGACAGACAGACAGACAGACAGACAGACAGACAGACAGACAGACAGACAGGTAGTTCGAGGGATCGCTGCCTTTTCGCCTGAGTCCCTTCTTTAGTGGGCTTATCCTGCCCGTAGTTTGGAAGCACCTTCCTTGCCCACTCTACCCGTTTTAGCCATTCAGGCGAAGGTGTGGCCACGGTGCTCCTAGTATGAGAGCGCAAGGTCTGGCCGGCAGTCCGCCTTTCTGCGTAAGTATATTTATTTGCTACAGCGGGTGGCCCGAGCGCCTTGGCAGTGCCTACCGCTGCTTTAGGCGCAGATGCGCCCGTGGCGGAGGCGTTTGCGGCCCTTTCGGGACCGTGCTGGTGCGGATGGTGGAACCAGTGTTCAGCTTATCCGAGGGTTTTTTAAGAGTTCCCGTCTTTGTGTTTTGTTTTGTATTATTTAGATTTGTTTGATTCATAATTGGTCCCACGAGTTGCGGAGAAGGGGAAAAGTCCGCCTGGGCAGAGATCCGCGATGCCCGGGTAAGGCGATAGTTAGAACAGGGGGTCGCCATGTCCCTAAGCACACCGTTTGGGACTGGGCTAGTTTCTGATCCGGGCCCCCAGCCAGGCTGACTCTTGGCACGGTCCGTATTACACCCGGAGTGAGATGTTGTTTGGGAGGGGAGGTGGGTAGGTGTTGTGTTGGGAGTGGGTTTGTGTAAGGCAACTATTTAGATGCGGCTGAACAACTCGCATCGTTGGTATTGCTTCGTTGCAGTATACCCGCTGGCTGTCCGCGACTGTTTATTTACTGGGGTTTCCGTCCACGATTCCGTGTTTGACTTCTCCCACCAGCTTATTCACAGTTGGCCTCGAGAGAGGTCGTCCGCTATCCGCAACCTGCGACCCGCTCGGTTGCCCCAGCTAGGCGACTTTAGAACCATCTCACAAGTTCCTCAGCCGAGCCAATTCTATGCCAATTACTCCATATAAATAATTTCAGAGATTTTTTAAAGCCCATACTATGGCTAACAATTTTTATAGTTGTGGCATTAAGTTGTTCCGTTTTTTTTAATGTTTTAGAATTAAACGTCATTGGCTTATTATCTTGTGTTAGTACTGCCCCGATAGCTACGTCTGATGCGTCTGTAGACTTTCTTTTAGAAACCCTTCCATTTTCCTCTCCTAGACTTTTTTTTTATTGTTTAGCAATTATTGCATAGTTACGGACAAACTTTCTGTAATACCCCGTTAGGCCTAGGAAACTTCGGAGTTCTCTAATATTGCGTGTAATCAGATATTTTGTTATTGTGACAATTTTTTCAGGATCCGTTTTAATTACAATATGAGAAACAATGTAACCAAGAAATGCGGTTTCTAATTTAAAGAATTTAAACTTTTCGATTGAAACTGTCATATGTGGTGTTTGGACAGTGGGGCGACAAGCCATATGTGTTGTGAAAGAGAGATTTTCACAAAATTCGAAAAACACACAGAGATGATCGGTCTTGCCAATGCTGGTTTCTTGAAGGGGAAGGAAAAAGTGATGTAAAGTAAGGAAGGAAGGGTGAAGTTCTATCAAAGTTCATGGAGTTTTAGAATCTGGTTGAACGGCAGACAGATAGAAGGCTGAAATGTTTTCGCACGGACAACGGGAGAGAATTCGTCATCAAAGAGTTCGATGACTTTCTTCGTCATCATGGTATCGCTAGGCATCTTACCATAGCTTACACACCACAGCAAAATGGAGTTGCTGAGAGGAATAATAGGACATTATTGGAAATGTCTAAATGCCTACTCGTGCAGTCACGAGGCTGAGGCTGTTAACTAAGCGGAGCCGTAAGCGAAAAACTAAAAAATATATACAAAATACAAAACTAGTTTCTGTTTTAAAATACACGCCTAATTTTTCAACTTTGACGAAGTGTAACCTCTAAACTAATGAATGGATCGCATTCTATTACCTGTAAAATAAGTCTTTGATGACCGAATTCGGTTTATCAGAACTCAAGTTAGAAAATAAATTATTGTCAAAAACGTTTATTACACTTTTAAAAAAATTGGTACCATACAAACAATTTTAAGTGCCCTTTTCTTAATCAGGGAGATGTAACTTACCGGAAAACCAAGGTCGCCTTCATGGCGTACTTCGTCGATTCTTTTTGTGTAAGCTTGTATAATTTTTAAAAAACTCCTAATAATAAAAAACAGGTGCGACATATACAAGGGTGGTCAAAAGTATTTTCACAAAAAAAAGTTAAATATATTCATAATTTGAACTTACATCTTGTTAACTTTGGCATCAATGGAAAGGTAATTTAAATGCCGTTTGAATGATACAATACATTTCTTAACACATTCAGTACTTATTGAAAAGGACGAATTTGTGTGAAAATGTCCTTTTTGAACTTTTTTCCTCGACTTGAAGACTTAAATTTTTTGATGCAAAAAGTTTCTTCAAACAAAAATAATAGTAACTGCAAAAAGAATTTTTCAACAATCATTTTGCTTATATTTTTTATGATTTTTTGAAAATGCTTAGAAACATGCATTTTAGCCATATTTTTCTCTTTTTCATACAAATTTTTTCCGACAGTGTCACCTTTAAAAAATCATAAAAAATATAAGCAAAATGATTTTTGAAAAATTCTTTTTAGTTCAAATTATGAATATATTTAACTTTTTTTTTGTGAAAATACTTTTGACCACCCTTGTATTACGCCCGGTCTATTTCCCAAACCGATGGAAAATTATTATTAAGTAGTCAAGTCGCAAAAAGAGCAAAAACATATTACGATACTTCTAATTTTTAGAAAGAATTCTTTAATAATTATTGCACTTTACGTTTAGAAAAAACTGGTATTACCCAATTATTAAACGGTGAGAAATCAATTTGTAAAAAAATAATAGAAAAATAAAAAATAGACATTATCCAAGATGGTGCCATTTTAATAAATGGTAACAATATTGTCAACAACTCCGAGTTAAGCGGATAAACTTAAATGGTACGACCACATTATTAATTTGAATTATAATCAGGGGTGTCACAGAAACCGGCGACGGACTTGGGGACCATAAAAACCGTAGATGTCACAGGAATTCGAGCGATTTCTTTTTTCGGAAATATTACCGAAAAATGACCAGGGCTGGATCATACACTAAATAGCGAATATTAAATAATTCTCGAATTTTATTTGACTTATTTTGACCATTTTCCAAAAAGTATTAAACATAATTTATGTTTTTTTTGCAAAATTACAAAAAATAATTGTTTAAAGTGCATATTGTACAAAATAAAGAAAAATATGAAACATTTGAATTACCCGCCAGGCTACATACTGCAGCCCTAAACAGCTGCTTGCGGCTGCTGAATTGGTTTATTTACATTTGTAAATTGTCAAAAAATTGTGATCGCTGAAATAGATGAAGTCCCCAGAACGAAGGTACGAAATATCACGGGGGCACTTTAAAGTTTTTAGACGACGTGCGTGGGTGTTTATTTGGACACCTTGAAAATAGAACTACTTAAGCCTATCTTAACTAAAGCGCTCCAGAGCGGAGCGTAGACTTAGGGGAGAGATGGTGAGAGCAAAGGGCAGTGCGATCGCGCGAGATGTATATATCTGGAGAAAATTGCCGCTCGACACTGCCTCCAGAAATTAAACGCCACTTTGGCGTGAACAGATAGAAATATACGTTTTGGTGTAACAGGTGCCAGGACCTCCCAAGAAAGACATAAGCTGTCATTTCATGTGATTGATGGCTGGACTCTGAGTCGTTGGAAGGCTCCTTTGACCTGCACCAGCAACAATCTCCTTATAACGGCGGCACTGCAGTTCAATTGCACTTTCTTTTCAAAAAAATCACGAAACGCCAAGTTTAAAAATCACCAATACTGAATATAACTGGAATACTGAATCGATTTGCTTGTGTGGTTCCATTTTCCGCTGCAGCGGGTTATAAACACTTTTTCCCGTCTCTTTCCTACTCGTGTATTTCTTAAGTCGGTGAATCGGAATTTGGTTTCTAAAGCAAAAACCCCTTCTGTGTAAAGAGGCCTTAACCAAAGTAGACACTTCTGTCTGTAAGACGTTTATTAAGTCCTAGTTTAAGAAATTCACCGGTCATTAAGCAGGGATATAGACCAGCCCCCAAGTTTAGATCAATAGGTCCAGGTTGCCGAAAGTCAGAATCCGCTAACGGCAATCTCTCGGGAATATTAAGATCGTTTGCAATCGGTAACGATTGGGAATACTAAATACCTCTACTAGTGTTTCAAATTCAGATGTACACGGCGAGAGCTTTAGTACTGACCTAGTTGCTGTTGTTCTTTTCCCACCGATTCCAGATATTTAAGTCGGTGACGACATTTCCATAAGAGAAGGCAGATCTGCCATTCTTCTTGAGATAAGATTCACCTGTGATCCGGAATCTATTACAGCACGACATGTTTGCAGTTGACCGGTTGGCCCCTGTAAGCGGTCGCGAGCAGAACATATTATCTAGGGTTGCAGTAGCTTGTAGCGATTACTACACCGGACACTGAATTGCTTATCGGTCCTTTATGTAATATTGAATGATGACGTTGCGGGCAAATTCGACAAGTGGTCAGTGCTCCACAGTTTTCCACCTTATGAACTGTAGACAAGCAGTTTGTGCATGCTCCTACTTAAATAATAGCTTGGCACCGCATTTTGGGGTCCTGTTTTCTGAAAACGACTACACGCCCTGAAGTGATGTGGTCCTAGGTGACAAATCTTGCAGCACTCTTCGTTGTGTACCCATTGTTTGCGGATAATTGTTGTAGGTTGTGTGATTGTCATCTCCAGCATGGTATATTATGTACTAATTTCACAAATATGTCGTAAAACCTGGACCAATCGAGATATTCGCTATCAAACTCAGGAATACTGATTGGCGGTAGAGACAGATTAAGGTTCATTGGAGCGTCGTTTTCTCGAAGCAAGATCTTGTTATATTCTTCATATAAGGTCTGAAATCCACTTCTTCTTCGGCAGCGGCTTCTGCCCGTGGCTTATTATCAAGATCATTATGGTTCCCATTGGACCTCAAGGAGTCGTTGTAATGCTGGGACGGAAAATACACGATAGGGATCATCAGCCGCAGACTACCAATTTGGCACCTTAAATGAACACGGGCAACATAATGAGCAGTGGGCATTTATGGGATTTATACCGACAAAAGAATGAGCCACCCATTAAACCCTACAATTTGGTCCAGAATTATTGAGCCAGTAGGACTACAGGAATTCCTTAATGATTCTTCTCTGTTAAGTGATTTGGTTGCCAAGTTGTAGATCCATCTGAAGCTGGATTGGGTAAGAAATCAATTAGAATCTGGTGGCGGCAATTTGCCCACCTTTGAAAATTGGCTCTTTGGTATAGCGATGTGCGCAACGATGGTTGTAACCAGGGAATGTTTCTTACCAAAGAAAGATTAAGGTGGTAGGTACTCAAAGGAATGCATGCTATTGCATGATATTCTAGGAACAATGACGAAGGCGAGCCAAAGGCACAAGTTACAGAAGAACGCCCTTGTCCAAAATGTGGCTGCGACCATGACTTGGAAAATTTCAAAGGATTCTTATCTATTTTCAACAAGTTTATAGTGGAATTTATTATTGTCCGTAATTACAGAGTAAAGAAAGCTTGCAGCCTCGATGGATGAAATTTACAGAACAACGTGCTGTTGCACTCTCCCCACACCGAGATATCCAGCGAGTCTCATAATGAAAAGAAGTACATTCCGACAAAAACCTGCGAGTAAGCGACCAGCGAGTCATCGGGATTCTTTCATGACAAATCCACAACAAAGGCTCTGTTCCGCTATATAGCAGTATTATTGCATAATAAATCCCAAAGCAAAGATGTTTATTTTATGATCGACAAAGGTGCATCCTGCACGCTAATGGAACGATCGTTAGCTAATGAGCTAGGGCTCGACGGTCCTGAAGAGCACTGACCGAGTCAAAATCGAAAGTTTTTTGGGCCAGTGTTTCCGCTAAGGGTCATCCCGAAGTAAGATACGTAGTTAAAGAAGTACGCACCAATCAGTGTGCCGTTGAAAGTACGTGAAGCTGAATATGATGATCTTAATGCTGTTCGACGCAAATTGGAATGGGCTGTTAACGGCCGCAACGGATCCGAATGTGCCACTGCACCGTAGTTTGCGGTAGTCGGAACTTGACGAAGCTATGAAGGCGTTCTTTTCATTGGAGTCGTTGCGATCTAAGGAAGCCGAACAGGCGATTAAGGTAATAGAAGCAACAACAAAGTTCATCCCCAACAAACGTGGCTGGGAGACTGGAACGTTATGGAATTATGACAAAGTCAATACGCCAGACTCGTACCGCATAGCTCTCAAACGGCTCAAGTGCCTTGAGCCAAAAATGTTAAAGGATGCGAAGCGGAAAATGTTTTTTAATAATACCATGCAGCCCTCCGAGAAGAAGAGATACATTCGCAAACTTGAAAAAAGGGATTTGTCAAACAGTCCACGGTAGTCCTGGTATCTTATTATATTCACGGTCTCAGAAGTTCTAATGGAGTAATGAAGAAATTAATACATTAGTAATGCAAGTGATGACTTTTCGCGCTGCATATTGTGCCAACTTAATACTGACACATAATGCAGACAGATGTGGTGAAAGTCATCCAGAAGCAGTTAAATAAATTTGCCGAAAAACTTTCGTTGTCGATTAGGTGGAGTCAGTTAATACGGAGGATCAAATGGTTCAACTAGCGAACAATTTTAAGAATATTCACCAAATGGGTGAATTCTAAATGAGAACTTAGCTATTGAACTCCAAGCGTTTCTTATACTCTTTAAGTAACATTTATGAAGCTCCGCCTAAGTATCTTGGCACACAGGAGGAACTGCAGGAAAAATATTTAGGAATTTAGTGGCTGCCCGAGTGTGAAATGTTAACGTTTGCCGTCTGGCCTGAGTTGCTGCAGTGGTCGTCAGCAGGCTCTTATACGAAACGCCGAGTGTTGAGTATTGTCATCTTCATTTTTGATCCACTCGGACTTCTCGGATTTTGTAATTTTCGTGCCAAAATAATCTTACAAAATATATCTACAAATAGAGGGTTGTTATAAGCTGGGACGACGCATTCAATAAACCCGATGAGACTGTCTGGCTGAACCCTACTACACAAACTGAGTGATCTGCGCGTCCCTCGCCACATGTCGTGCTTGAGTAATATAATAGCAGCGACTTCGCCTTACCAAGTATTTGGAGTCTGAGCCACCAAAGGATATTGAAAATCGTATATTCTGGACTGATGCTTTAGATGTTCTGTTCTGGATATGAGCCATCGCTCACAAATACCCGCAATTTTGAGCTTTACGAATCGGAGAAATTCTTAAAGGATCCGGGTAGCATCGGAACTAAACGTAGCGGATGAAGGAACTTAATAGACCAAAAATATTGAGATAATCAGTTCAGTAAGATGGTTCTCCGGACCGAAATATCTGTTGCAAGATGAGTCGGAGTGACCACTCAGAAATGAAATATGTAAGACTAGCGAGACCCAAGTATTAGATGGAGAGTTGTAACGAACTGATTTTTTGGTGGTCTGCTCGCTACGAGATCCGTGCGGCTAGCTCAGAAGATTGTGTGTTCGTCCCACCAAATTTATAAGACGTGATTGCCCCGTAGATCAGTGAGAAGACACAGGGTTCGAATGGTAGCAGTGGGTTTTAATCTCGTGTTATTAATAAAGCGGGTGTGTGGCTGGGCTGGCCTAGGTATCTCCTTGCTCTGGTTCACAGGCTGCTGCAACGCCTCTTGAAACCACAAATCGATCCACCGCTCGTCCTTCACGCCAGGTCCTGCTTGGTCGGGCAAAATACGCTGGGTCTTACACAACTTTCCCCCCGAGCTCACGGTTCCTCGTCGCAGGCCTCTTTCGCTTGACTCTGACAGATCCGCCGGGCGATTCTAAACGCCCTAGATGAACCATTTCAAAAATGTGTTTCGGCCTTTTAGTTCCTTTTGAAAGGGAAACCGGTGCACAGTTGTTGCGCCCATAGGCCAAAAATAAAAAAAGTCATAACAACAAAAATGTACGAAAAGTAAATAAATCTTTTCCAAAATGTCCAAGCTTCTTCATGGCAAACTAGACTTTTCTGGAAATCTAACGGTTCTTTCTAAAAATAGTATTGATGTTGTGAGCAGGTGTTGATTTGCACAGCGCAGCTTGCACGCACCGCGAATATTTCACAACAAAACCGAACTTTGAAGTGGTCAGTTCAATTATTACGTATCTAAATTTAAAATATTTGTAATGGATTTTGAAGTTGAAGGTATTTTCTAAATTTTGAGATATAAAAAAACGTTAAACTGTTCTTGTTATATTAATTTGAAATAATACATTTAGAACGTGTTTTTTATGCTTAGCTAAACTTTTAGTAGTGACCCCACAATGAGTTTGCCTGGCTCTAAAGGTAATAAATGTGTAAAAAATTTTTGCAGAAATTTGCAGATGTGCTTAAAATCGTATAATTTCTAATACCGTCTTAACTTTTTCAGGGTCAGTTCTTGTTGCTCTGTCTTCGTCTTTTGAGTTTGTGTTTATTACAAGTTTTTCACTTATTAATAGTTTTGATTTCTTTTTTGTTTATTCCCTTGCTTTAGTCTTTAATAGGTTATTCTTATAAGTACGAATTTATGTTTTTAATGTATGGTGCAGCGAAGAGGGTAGCGCCATTGAAAGGCGAACAAAATTGATTGAAGGAATAGAAGCGAATATTATTAAAGACGGCTATATTGTTGGCGAGAGTGAAGTGTCAAAGCGAATTGGATACGTTTGTAAAAGGATTGTAACGTTTTGGGTAAATTACAAACGCATGAAATCGTCAATTCTCCAATACCAATCTGATTGGTTGAACGGAAAAGAATCAATTCCGATAAGATGCGCCCAATCAACATCAAAAAATCCTGACCGTGGACGACCCAAAGCAGATTTTAAAGAAGCTTGTGACCGGACAAAACGACGTAAAATTGTTGAGCTGTCAAAAACCGACGAGTCTATTGCTACTATATTAGGCTCATGCAATTCATCTCAAGCAACGCTTACAGAATTTAATGTTGATGAATATCATCAATATTTGCTTATTCGTAGTTTTGTTAATAGTAGGACTTCCTTCAACTTACTACCAAGTTACGAAAAACTTCTGGCGGCCAAAGCATCATCTTATCCCGAAAATATCAGTGTCAGCGAATCCCAAGCAAAAGTTGAGCTCCAAAGATTGTTGGATCACTCGGCGTTACGAATTGTAAAACTTTAAGCTGATGTCCTTGAGTTCATTAGTGATGAAAGCGTGGCAAACTTGATTTTAATTGGCAAGTGGGGATTTGACGGCAGTACTGTTCATTCCGACTTCGTATGTACCACTGCAATTAACTACTCAAAATAATGATCCCAAGAAACACAAAGTAACTTGGTAAAATCCTCGACCGTCATTAACACGTTACTGCAGACCAATAAGGTACCAAATCCAAAAAGAAACAATCCAATTAACTTTAGATGAAGCTAAATACTTTAGAGACAAAATTTCTGCGCTGGAGCCATTTACAAGTAAAATACTTAAGTAGCTATTAAAAGCGGTTGCGGAGGTTTTTTAGGCGTTTTTAAATGTATTTTGTATGAGTTGTTTTTAATTGCAAGCGTATACTCATCCAATAATCAGTGTGTTTGGTATTCCACGGAACCCTCCCGTTTTATTGCATTTCAAATATTGTGACCCCTCGTTATCTTCTGAGAATGAGCAGGAGAAAGTAAACGTGCGTACCCACGAACCCGAATCTCACCCCCTACCCTCGAGTCCTTGCTCATGACTGCTTGTGCGCGAAGGTGTAAAATTTTAATTTTGTGAGTTTTGTTCAAAATGTGCAGTTTTTATTTAAGAACAGAGAAAATTATACCATTGGACAGCTCTTAAAAAATGCTTTCCAATGACACCAAATTCCCATATTCCCACTACTCGACTGAAAAAGGCACAAAACGACGATGACCGCCGATACCGTAATTAGTATAATTTGGTGTCATTGGAAAGCATTTTTCAAGCCCTTTCCAATGGTATAATTTTCTCTGTTCTAAAATAAAAACTGCACATTTTGAACAAAACTCACAAAATTAAAATTTCACACCTTCGCGCACAAGCAGTCATGAGCAAGGACTCGAGGGTAGGGGGTGAGATTCGGGTTCGTGGGTACGCACGTTCACTTACTCCTGCTCATTCTCAGAAGATAATGTGGGGTCACAATATTTGAAATGCAATAAAACGGGAGGGTTCCGTGGAATACCAAACACACTGATTATTGGATGAGTATACGCTTGCAATTAAAAACAAATCATACAAAATACATTTAAAACCGCCTAAAAAACCTCCGCAACCACTTTTAATAGCTACTCTTAGCTTAAGTCTTAGGAAATTCGAATGGTTGCATCGCGACATCTTATGCCAATGCTGGCCCGACCTTAACTGACCATTTATTCATATCTTGCTTACATAGACATTGCCTTTCCTTAACCTATGTCAAAGTTGTACACCTTCGATATTTACCTACATCTTAACCCCTCCTACACCACGTTCACCCCCGGTAACTTGTTATTAATACTTGTGTTCGTTTTCCTTCTAATATTCATTCTACTGGGGTATTGGGCTGCTCCTTATATTCGAGAACCAATCGGATTGGTTCTACGAGTACAACATGCCTGTATGCACTCCCTGTAGATGTCAACCTGTTAAGTGAACATTCTAGACTATAAAAATGACACCACTCAAATTGCTCAGGATCAGTTCTTCAAATGCCTCAGTACTGCATACCTATGGATCTAACCATAGAATTTGTTGATTCGGAAAACGAGGTTGAGATTGACAACCTGGAATTACCACCCACGCAAGATCCTGATCTTGAAATAGTTGTATAGTGTACAGGTTTCCGAACCAGAAGATTCGGTTGATCGCCTTCTACAAAGCGTTTTTCAACCGGCTGCATCATCGACCCAAAATACGGACCGAGGATTGGAGTCTCTTAAATGGAGTCAGTTTCCATTAGGGACTACTACGCAGGCTTTTTTGGAATCCCTTATCACCCACGATGAAAGCGAAGGTGAATATCAGTGTGCACAGGAATTTCAATTGAACGACGACCTATACAGGCCAGAAGAAGATGTTTTTCCTAACGACCACCACATCTTTGAAGAACTTATGGGACCTCAACCGCCACCGACTAACCATTATTTAACTTTGCTGGATGATGGAGATGACAACGCATAACTAGATGTTTTATTTGATCTAGATTCTAAACAATTTAATTATAAATACACATTACATAAAGGAAAATAAAGTAAAAACTATTTTTTAAATTGTTTTTTATTTATTGGACAATTTTTCTTTGGTTTAAAAAAACTTTTTAGCTCTGCGTTGTGAACCAACAGACGATGCATATTAAAGTCGTATCGCAACCAAATTTTCCGTACTTTAGGACAGAAATAACAATAATAAAAGGAAGATCTAGATTTCTGATAGGCGAAGTTGTGTATCCTTAATGTATGCGCTTTTAGGCCGCTGCGAGTAGTAAAGGATTTTGTTTCTGAGCACAACTCGCAATGATACTTCACCATTTCGATGATATAAATGAACTGACTTTTATATAAAAAAATGTATCTTATATAGCATCTGAGAGACAATTCGTACGTTATATACACTAACTTTATTTTAACGCTATTGAAAGATTTATATAAATATAAAAAGAGATAGACATACTGATATGTATTTTTGACTTTATTCTCAAGTATTACATAGTTTGAATAAGTATTTTGATACGTATAATAAAGACATATTGTTATCTCATTTACTCCACATGAATTGATAGAAATATATAGTTTTTGACAAGTATAAAAGACCATGTAATTTCGGGTTAAAGAATTAGTATACAACAGTTAGGTACTAGTGCACAACGAATCCAATCTTACGCGGATCAAAAATGGTATGCATATAAATTAAAAGTAAATACATTATCAACTAATTTTGTTGAATTTGATAGGACTTTTTAGAGACGTTAAATGATGTGAAGCCTGTGATTGGTTACACAAAAATTGAAAATCTATGTATTGGTTTTGAGTATAAGATCACTGGATGTAAGCTGAAAAAGACGCCATATGGAACTAAAATAGCTCTGTATTTAACTGATAAGGACGACAAAGATGTTTGGATATTTCTACCTAAAAGTTATGTGAACAAATTTTCTACAAAGACACCATTTAGGAAATTAAATGAGAATGGAATAACTCATATGGTATATAAAGGAAAAGATCTGAACAGATATAGTTGTGCTCAAATTGAATTTTTATCAGTAAATAAGTAAAGTAAATAAAATTCTTCAATATAAAGAGCTGAGTTTTTAAGTCCAACAACAGTCTGAAACAGAAATAGTTTTCCTTAAAAATGTACGCTCGACAGATTGAACTATTCTTGATGCAATTTGAAGGCGTGCTTTTCGAGCAACACCTACAAAGGATGGAGTTCCTAAAAGCTTATTTGGAGGATTTAGAGGAAAAAGAGTTGATCCATTCGAAGTTTGGATTCCATTATAAACTTTGTCCCTGGAGCGACGATGATGCCTCATCTGGACCAGACACATGTCAGTGTCATATGCTGCCTGCACTGAAAGAGGAAGCCCTTAGTCTAATGATTAAATATTATAAGTTAAACAAACGTATTACTCCAAAACCATAAATAAAACGAATTAATTTTACTTAAATATATATGTTTTTTATTTTTTAAAATGGTTCTTAAACATTTTTATTATTAATTAAAAAATAGTCGTTTTTCTTGAATTTTCTTTAAAAAAAATCTAGTGTTTTCTTTTTACTTTTAAAAAGACCGTACAGCATACAATAATGTCCGCAAGTGTTAGATAAGTATCCCTTTGGTTGTTGCTTATTAAAAAAAAAATTTATAAGCGTTAGATTTTAAAAATTTTTTAAATTCTTTTTTCTGGGGATATTGACCGTATGAATCGAAAAATTCTGCTGACCTACGACTATCAAAATAAAATGCAATCCAATAAGTTCCAGGTTGATCTGAAGTGTCGGTATTCGCAATTATTAGTGCGGGATACTTTAAAATAGTTTTTGGTAACCTATCCGAAGGAAAAACTCCTTTAAAAATAGATTTTGTCTTTGAATGCTTAGAAAGAAAATGTTTAATTTGTAAAGTATTCATTTTAAAAGAGCGTACGAATATTTCTATGCTTATCAATATCAATCATTGAATCGTATTCACAGTATACCAAGCAAGTAACTGCTTCAGCAAGTGGTTCCGAAAATCTTCCTTCTATTCTTATAGTACCTTGAGAGATTAAATTTGAACATATAGTTGAATTTGATTGATCAGCAGTTAAGTCAAAGGCTAATATAAAACTGTTTGAATCAAACATTTGTAGTCCACGATCGTAATGTTTAATTCCACATGATCTAAAAAGCATATTATAAAATCTTGAGCTTTGAACCTTTTCAGCGTTCGAGTAATCGAACTCAAGAGCCTGGGAAGAAACTTGAACTCCATTAACCAATAGGTTAAAGCGTTGAATTTTAAAATGTTCAAATTAAAATGAGTCTAAGGCTCGGTTTCCTGAGTATGAGCGGTTTTTAACCATACAAAAGGCCAGAAAATTTGGTATAATAACTGCGTTGTCTATCGATAGTGTATTGTTGCCTGGATATATTGTAAATGATTTGACTTCAACCTTGCTGAATGGATACAGAGCATTTTTTGTTTGTAAAACATGATGATGAGCCAATAAAATGCTTGGGTTAACTGTTATATGGTTCATGAAAAGTTGTGCTTCTAGTATCTTTAAATTTGATTCAGTACCAGTTTCCATTAAATAAAACGCTGTTTTTTCAATATTTAAATTAATTCTTAAATCAACATTGTTAACAAGCAGTTTGGTTTGATTAAAAATATCTCCATGAACTTTTCCGAATAACTCAACCTTGTTACTATTTTGAAACATATTTTTAAGGGTCTCATTCGAGTCTGGATAAACATATTTTCCTGCTGTTATTCTCCCAAAATTTGGAAAATAACCTTGGGAGGCCAAGTGACTTTCAGAGGCATCACTCCCATAGTTTAAAATAGTTTGCAAATACGCTCTATAGTGATAATTATTATCACTTTGGGATACCAGTATATTATTTAAATAAACTGATGAATTTCTAAATATTGAATGTAGAATATTGTTTACAACACCAACAGCATTTCCTTCAATGCTGTTGTTATCATTTTTTTTAAGTTGCACAACAAGTCGTAAATAAACACTTGATAAATCTCGATAAGTTTCACCATTTCCCAAGCAAACAAATTCGATTGAAGAGGTGCCGTCCAAAGAAGCAATTGGATTGTATGAGACTTCTTTAGTTCTTAGGATAGAACTTTGCGTGGGGTGTGCCGCAAACAAATCTAATTCACCTTTCGTACATTCGATATGCGTACTCATTTTGCTTTAGAAAAAATATCTTTAATAATTAATTTTCTTGTTGATTTTTTTTTTTAGGTTGCGTTTGGGTATGTTTACGTTGTCGTTTAGATGTATAATGAAGTCGTTTTTTCCTATTACCTAGCTTTTTATTTCTTTTTTCACTTCCACTTTGAAAACGGGTAATTTTATCAATTGCTTTATTTGAAAGATTTGTTAAAGCAATTTTACTTTGTTCTTGAATTATATTTCTTAAAGGCTTTCTCCCAAATTCATTGATTACAGCCTTACCAGTCTCAGCAGCCTGATTTTTTATAGCAGTTATGCCCGAAAGAAAAAAAGGTTTTATGTAATTAAAAAGACCGCTAAAAAATGTCCGATTCCTCGTCCTTGTATATATGCGGAGATATGTAAAGACTTCCGATGTTGCTTAAGCCCCCACCACACTGATTTACATAATAACCCTGATAAGATTTCACCATGATGACTATTTTAGTTCTAAATAAATAATATTTGGGTATGCATTATTTATAGTCCTGGCCTTCTCCTTCTTCTAAAGTGAAGAGTAACGAAAACCGGAACAGCTGAAGTTTCAAATGGTATCTTATATCCATTGGAATCAGTAATTAGTATTGAGATTTCATTTGGTGACCATATGTCTAAAGGATTATATTCATTATTATTAAATTGAATATTTTGTTCCTTTCCATTATAATGCAATACACGAAGGCATCGCGGTCTTTTACTACCTACTGACCTTGGTTTTATTATGTCAGTGTAAATAAAAATCAATCCATTTTCAGGTATATTCGTTTGAATGGATACATTTTTATATCTAAATGTTTCAGCATTTACAAGACTAACAAATTCGGTTTCTTCAACGACATTTTTATCTAGGTTAGGTGTATATTTAATGTAATTATTCAAATATATATCTGTAATACCGACTTCCCAATCATCGTTCATGTCTTCTGGAATGTTTACAATGTTTGTAAATGCACACTTTACGTTGTCAGGAAAAACATTCATTGAGTCATTACTTAACAATGTGATAAAAATCTCATTTAAATAACCCATGTTTGATTTTTTATGGAAGTTAATGATACGAAATCCAATTTAATTTATTTTTACCGGTTTGTACTGGGTTGTTTGTTCTGACCGATCGCATTAACCTTTCACGTCCTGTAACATATTTAAAATTTTGATAAGGTAAAGTTTCCGTTTTTAATTTTTGTAGTTTTAATTTTAATTTACGTTGTCGTTCATTAAGCTTCACTTTGAGCAATGGTTTCTCTAATCCTATTTTCTTTTTAACTGTTTGATTATCTAAAAAAGAGGTATCACTCACTTTTCGTTTATCTGATACTACATTTTCTTTTTTATTTGAACTAAAATCCTCATCATAACTTTCAGGCGGTAAATCGGGGAACTCAAATTTTTCCTGACGTGAGTGTTCGTGCTTTGATGTTGATTTTGATGTGCTGGGTTTTATATCAATCCAATCAGTGGTTTGGGATTCACATGTTCTGGTTGTAATAGGATTCGCTTTTTGTTCATTTTGAAGATTCCATGATTTATTACGTTTTTTATTTTGATAGTAAC
This sequence comes from Drosophila subpulchrella, assembly GCF_014743375.2. Classification (NCBI taxonomy): domain Eukaryota; kingdom Metazoa; phylum Arthropoda; class Insecta; order Diptera; family Drosophilidae; genus Drosophila; species Drosophila subpulchrella. The sequence continues at coordinate 49,427 of NW_023665653.1, forward strand.
TTAATTCTTGGCGAGTTTTGAGCCATTTATCGAAATCACTTATTTTGTTATTAATCAAAATTGGTAAAAATTTTATATTTATTAATTCATTTCCTCTATCATTGTTTAACAATTTCTGATAGCTGTTAGGATGCATTAAAATTACTTTGCTTAAATTATGTTTATTTTTAATCATTTTTTAAAAGTTTTCCAAAAATTCCAGAAAGCAATGAAGTTATTAGAATCGGTAGAAATCCCCCTTTTTGAATAAGGACTTTTCTCTTAGAGTTTAATGTACGCTTTGGGCACGAAAGATAGCGCAATGCATTTGTATACTTTTGTAGAGCATTAAGATGGGATTTAGTAACTTTATGGTTTCCCTGTAATGTGTTCAATACAATCTCTACTATTGTTTTTACCAGGTCACTATTACTATTGCTTATAATTGCCTTACGTAGTCTATTGTCGGCCTTTTTGAGCACATACAATAAATGTTTGTTCGCTTTCAAGCGATTTAGGCTCTTTTTGTAAACCATTTTCATTTGAATAGCACACAGAATATTCTGAATTAAAAATGTCAGATCTAAATCTTAAGAGATCGTTAATGCCCTGAGTGAGATCAATAAGTAAATATCCGTGAGGTTGTTCCGTTACTTCTTTATATATTCTAAATAGCTCCGTTGGGTTTTCTGGGTATATTTGTCTTGCTAAACATTGAAATTGAAGCTTATCACGAGGAATTTTGAAAGCAACAATGTATTTGGTATTAAGTGAAATATCTCTGGTGTGCGAAGATTTATGAAATATGTTCTGAGTTACCACTATTACTGATAAATTCCTATGGTGTGATCCTTTTGTAAACAGCTCACACACATTTTTATTAAAGGCTCCCATCATCAAGTCATCCAATATTAAAAGAATTGGTTCATTCGTTTCATTTTCAACTGTTTAAGGGACTCCTTTAAAATATTCAATTTGTTCGAAATTAGGCTTGGCACTCTCCTCTGCATAACACCAAATAATTCGATCTATTGAAATATTAAAAAGATCATTCTTTTTGGTGATTAGAATTTTCTAAAAAGGTTGTTTTTCCCGATCCTGAGGGTCCACAAATAAGCTTGTAAAAGGATGTATAAATTGTGTAAACATTTTTGTATTAAAAAAATGTATTTTCTTCGGAATGAATTTAAATATATTATATTATTACTAATTGCTTATATAATGTTTTAAAGTTACACTAGGTTTTATTAATACTCTCTTGATCGCGATTCTTGGAGCAGTTCTTCTCGAAATGAGTATCAGATCCGCAAAAATTACAATAAATAAGTTGCGTGTATCCATTTTTACGGGGATCATTTCCAAAAAATCTCTTTAAAGAATCCATAAAAAGAGAGAACCTGATAGGACCATGAATTTCTTTTTACTTAATTTTAAACACATGTGTCACCATTGCTATATATTTCATAATTGGTGTTTTCTAAGAATACAAACAGCTTAAATAAATTATTTAATGAACATCGAAGTGGACGTTTTTTCTTATGTATTCGACAATTTGTAAATAAGTTGGGTAGTTGAGTTAAACTTCTTCCAATATCTATGTCGATAATGTTTGTTGATAAATACTTCATTAAAAAATTATTTTTAATTTCACCACGAACAAGAACTGTGTGATACTTATTGAGTGGTGTTAGTATTTCTTCAAGACTTGTGTATGGAATATCTCCAGCTGACCAATTCAATCCGTTTACGTTCTGCTGGTTAAGGTGCTGCTGCTTAAGAGCTTCATTATCCAATTCTTTTATGTTATATGGCGGTTTGAAATGGAAAAAATTAGGCATAAACGCCAGCTCTTTAACGAAAACTTGTTTATTGTTACCAAGTACATATTGAAAAACTACTATAATGCTTGAATTACGATCGACTGTGTTCATCATTGGTTGAGATTTTTTAATCAACTGAGGGTGTGCCTGCTAGGGCTTTGTCCTTTATATACCGGTAAGACTAGAACATATTTACAGTTTATTTAAAGTAGTCTTACCTGATGGACATGTGTGTAACTAAAAGAAATAAAACTTCTCGAAAGAAACAGGATCACGAAGTCATTTTTGGATTCGAGAATTATGTTTTTCATAACTTAAAATTGAAATGTGGTCTGTCAACTACTCGAAAATTTTTGCCAATGGTTTGGATGCAGCAAAGTAAAAATAATTTCATTGGATTTGACAAAGACGAATGGATGCAACTGCTTACGTATAAGGAATTTATTCAGTTGAAACTGGACCAGTATGACTTCTTGATGCCTGATACAATTATTGATCATCCGTGCTTGCATTCCATAAAATGTAACTTTAGATTTAGGAAATCAGATAATCAGTACGTTTTTGTGATTAATCAGTATGGTAACAAAATTGAGTTTGATTCAGAGTCCTGGAGATCATTACTAAGATTAGGCATATTTTTTACTACATTTTTATGTTGGAACTCCATATTACGACAGCAAGTAATATATCTTTACAATAATCATATTATTCCTAAGTGTGTATCTTTACAAAAATTCGATATTCAACTATCTGATTTAGAAGGTAGCTATGATAAAGATGTGCAAATAGATTTAACCAGATTATGTTTTGAAATTTCCAAAAAGATGCGTACAGAAATAAAAAGAGATGTTCTTGTATATAAGCAAGCATTATTGACTAAGCAAAAATAACACTAATAAATCAACACCTTAAGATGAGCAAACAACAAGTTGTCGATGAAATTCATAAGGCAGCGCGGAAAAACTTTATACGGCGAAAGTTCATTCAAAAAGGGATAAATGACACATGGCAAATTGATTTAGTTGAAATGATACCGTTTTGGAAAGAAAATAAGGGTTTTAGATATTTACTGACCGTTATTGACACGTTCTCAAAGTATGCATACGCCGAGGCAGTTAAGACAAAGTCTGCCCTGGATGTAGCAGAGGCAATGAAATCTGTTTTCAAAAAGAGTAAAAGTACACCCAAGAATATTCAGTCAGAATTTTTTAATTCCACTTTTAGGAAATTAATGGATAAATTTGATATAAATCATTATCATACTTATACGCATCTCAAGGCTTCTATATGTGAACGCTTTAATCGAACATTAAAAAATCGTATGTGGAAAATGTTTAGTATGCAGTGGATTCATAACATCAATTATCTCGTAAGTCAATAAAATAATTCTTATCACCGAACAATTATAATGAAGCCTATAGATGTCTGCACGAAAAATGAAGAGTTTATTTTAAAATCAGTATATAATATACCAAAAATATTTCCAAAACATAAATTTTTAGTAGGTGATTTTGTTAGAATAAGTAAATACATGGGAGTATTTATGAAGGGATACGAACCAAATTGGACCACAGAAGTTTTTAAAGTTTTAAAAGTCAAGTCTACATACCCCGTAACATATGAAATACAAGATTACATGGGTACCCCTATTAATGGTTCATTTTATGAAGAGGAACTTCAAAAAGTGAAAGACAAAAATGCTTTCCTAGTAGAGAAAATACTAAAAAGGAAAAATAATCAAGTGCTTGTAAAATGGAGCGGTTTCGATTCCAGCCACAACTCATGGATATCTGTAACTGACCTGCTAAAGTAATAAAACGCAACAATAACAAGTTTGATTTTTTAACTATTTATTTACAAATTTTTATTCTTATAATATAAAAATATAAACATTTATTTAATAATGGGTTTAATTTTGGATACTACTTAATATATGTTCAATATTATAATGACCATGAGCCAATGTATTACAATTATCTGGTAAAATATATCTCTTATCATCCTTATAATTAAGACTTATTTTGTTCATAATTTCAGTATAGAGGATGTGCGACCTACTTCGAATAACTCGCTGGGATCCATAAAATGTTTTTTTTATATTTTATACATTCTATATAATCTTCATGATTCAGTTTTTTAATAACTGATTTCTTAACTCCTTTAATTTTTTTTATACATTCGTTTTCGTTTCCTTCCTTATCAACTAAACAAGAGTATGCCTTAGCTTAAGGCTAAGGACTTAAGTCCAGCAAAAGAAGTCATAACCCTACCTGCATGTTCATCCTTCATTTTTCCAGGTTCCCTATTATTAGCTTGAACTATATTAAATTGGTTGTCTAGTTAATAATTTGAGGTATCGAATCGTTCGGGATTTTCTTTTATAGTTTCGTAAAAGTCTTCCTCTGAAGATAAAATAAATGAATCTGTATCCATATAAATTATTTTCGAAGAAGGACTTTTAAGTAATAGAAAATTATAATAAAATTCATATATTAACCATTTAGATAATTCTAAAACAGCAACTCCTATGTATATTGGTTTATCATACATAATTTTTGATGGTGTTGATTCAATCGCTGCAAGATCTTTCCCGACTATCTCAACGCTATGGAAATCATGTCTAGCTATGCGTTGCCTGAAGCCTGGCGAATTTTGCCTTGATTTATAATGTTTTACTAATACTATATTTCTTCGCTTGGCGACATTTTCCATTGTTTTGCCGTATACTGCATTATTCATTAACTTAAAAAAAATTTTTCAAAATCATTTTCGGCTAGTTTTCTTTGATCAGTGTTTAAATCAATAAAGCTTTAACCAGCATGATTGCGTAAAAGACAAAACCCTATGTATTTTTTTTACAATTAAACCATGCTGTATACAAAGTTGAAGCTGTTTTAAGTGGATAATGTATTCGCTTTTATTCGTTAGATCAGCTATAAGTTTTTTCTGCTTACCTCCTGGAGGAACTTTGTTTTCTGGACAGAAAGGCAAGTAGTTATGTGAGTCATGCCGATCAGTAGGATATTCTAAATCAACTTCTAATATATATCCTACATTTCCCTTAACAGAAATATTTTTATAATCGAACGATTCTAATTGATCATTACTTAAAAACTTAAATCCTGATAGCGGTAAAGGTTGACTCATTGCCCAACCATATAAATTATTTGCATCAATATAGCTCAGATAGTTATTTGGTTTACTTGAATCAAAGTTAGTTATATATTTATTATTAGCTGGAGAAATTCTTTGGGTACATTGAGTTAACCCACCCCTTATCGCTCTTTTTAAAAAATTGTACATGTCTCCGTCGCTAATAAGTTCTAAATTTACATTAGTGTACTTGAGCATAGCATCCCAAGATATTGACGGTGCTGTAACATAGTTAATAGGGTCTAGCTTATAAATTTTCTGACAAATTTTTCTAAAATTTTCGAAAACATCGGTAAAAATTAAAACATCACTTTCTAAATAAAGTTTTATACAATCTTTTATAGTATTACAATTGAAAGTTTTCCAAACCTTTTGGGCAAAATTGTAATCATCTATACTACAATTTTCTTCGCTGAGAGAATTGTAAGAACTATCAATGTCAGGAAGCTGGGTATCCTCAAATTTTTCAAAACTATCTAAATAGTCGTAAGGGAAAACACCCTTACTACGCATTTGCTTACATTTTTCTCCCTGAAATTTAGTACTTAGAATTTTAAAATCTTTGTCCTCCATGTAGCTCGATAGTTTTTCTAAGCTCGAATTTAAAAATCTAATCGATTCGATGTATCTTATTTTGAATCTATTTGAGGCATGTATTATACCCGTTACTCGTAGAGTAAAAGGGTAAACTAGATTCGTCGGAAAGTATGTAACAGGCAGAAGGACGCGTTTCCGACCCCATAAAGTATATTTATTCTTGATCAGGATCACTAGCCGAGTCGATCTAGCCATGTCCGTCTGTCCGTCTGTCTGTTCGGATGAACGCTGAGATCTCGGAAACTAGGAGAGCTAGGCTATTGAGATTTGGCGTGCAGATTCCTGAGCTTCTTACGCAGCGCAAGTTTGTTTCAGTAGAGTGCCACGCCCACTCTAACGCCCACAAACCGCCCAAAACTGTGGCTCCTACAGTTTTGATGCTAGAATAAAAATTTTTACTGAAATGTATTGTTCTCATCAATACCTATCGATTGATAAAAAAAAAGTTTGCCACGCCCACTTTTACGTCCTGCACGCCAAATCTCAATAGCCAAGTTTGTTTCAGTAGAGTGCCACGCCCACTCTAACGCCCACAAACCGCCCAAAACTGTGGCTCCTACAGTTTTGATGCTAGAATAAAAATTTTAACTGAAATGTATTGTTCTCATCAATACCTATCGATTGATAAAAAAAAAGTTTGCCACGCCCACTTTTACGTCCTGCACGCCAAATCTCAATAGCCTAGCTCTTATAGTTTCCGATATCTCAGCGTTCATCCGGACAGACAGACAGACGGACAGACGGACAGACGGACAGACGGACATGGCTAGATCGACTCGGCTAGTGATCCTGATCAAGAATATATATACTTTATGGGGTCGGAAAAGCTTCCTTCTGCCTGTTACATACTTTCCGACGAATCTAGTATACCCTTTTACTCTACGAGTAACGGGTATAACAAGCTCGTAGTTTTTTCCTTTAGTGATTTGCAGAATTTTTGTATGCAGTCAGCGCCTATAAAATTATACAAAATTTGAATTAGTTTTTAAAATAGTAATTAATTATTTTTTTATTTTTTTTTTCATACCTTCATATGTCCACAATTCGTTGATCAGGATTATATTTATGTGCTACATAAAATGATACGGCACTGCAGTATGCTTCTGCACTTTTGTTGTTGACGAAGTTGAAGACGAATTTAGGCATGTTCTATAGTTTTCAGGAACAGCCTCAATATCGGCATATATCACCACCGGAGGAGATAATTTTTTGTGAAAGCCCTTGAATGAAGTTGTAGTATTTGGTTCAGGGTAAAACGAGGCCACTTTTCCGCATTCAAATTTGTTGTGGGTAGTATTATTAACCGTGAAAAACTGTAGACAGTTATCACAAAAATATCCTCCTGATTTGGCCTTGGAATGCTGTGAGTAGCATAATCTTTTTACACTTGTAATATAAGCGTAATGCATACTTTCTTGGTTAACGTTATTTATTCCCAATATATTTATGTGGTTACTTCGAATACATTTAGTTCTAAACGTTGGACCGATAATTTTGTCACCATCAGCATCGATCTCATAAATATTTATACTAAAATCTTTATTATTTTTCTCGAAATGAATAATTCCTTTATTCGTGATTGGAAACTCGATTCCTGAAAAATCCAATCTTATACCGTCATATACAATTATTTCATTATTAATATTAATGTGGTAAGTTGTGGGCTTTGTCATTTTCTCTCGTGAATACTTTTTTTGCTTTGCTGTTGTAAAGGTAGCACTCTCATGAGATTTATTAGCTAAGAATGCCAGTATGCACCATTTGAAACAAAATAGTCAGTATTCTTTACGTTTATAAGTGCATTTCGGGCTCTTATATTCTTTGGGGCCTGTATGTATCCGCTAGCAGGAATGTTTTCTAGCTTGATTATAGTAATTTCAAAATAATTGAAATTTTTTATTGCCCAACCAGAGTCTTTTTCTTGAAACTCACTGCTCGATGCTAATAAGCTATCTACTGCCATATTTTTTTTTTTTTTTTTTTTTTTTTTCTTGGACGTTGATGCACTATGGTCAGTACAAACAAGTGGCCCTACGACACCAAGCAAAGCTTGTTACGCGCGGAGCCCATCACCGTTTTGGGCGAGTAAACATAATCGCGGACAAAGAAAAGGACAATGTAACAATAGACAATTAAAAATACAGGTCAATACACGAATAGACAAAATACATCAAGTAAAACTAATTAGTTACTAGGGAGGATAGTATTATTGATTTAAAGATAGGAAGTGAGTCAGTAGTAGATATTAGATGATATAGTCTATTATAATCATTGCAAAGTACTCTAAAAGGTTCATGCATTGCGTAATTAGAGATACAGTGATTTAATACTAAAGGAATATAGTTTCTAGTGAATCTATTTGGCACATTAAAATGCAGGCGACCCAGTAACTCGGGACTCTCTACATCACCATGAATAAGATTTCTAATAAACGTAATACCAAGCATAGTTCTACGGTTAGCTAACGATGGTAAGTTAATTAGAAGTAGTCTACTAGAGTAGGATGGTAGTATTAGGCTTGTATCCCAGTTAAGTCTCCGTAAGGCAAATATTAAGAAGTTTTTTTGCACAGACTCAATCCGGTCTATATGCACCCCATATTGGGGACTCCAAACAGGAGCGCAGTACTCAAGAATTGGTCGGACTAATGAAATAAACAAGGTCTTTGTGACATAGGGATCATCGAATTCCTTCGACCACCTTTTGATAAATGCAAGCACGCCCCTGGCTTTATTTACCATAGTAGTAATGTGATCGGAAAATTTAAGTCTAGGATCCATGTAGACTCCAAGGTCGTCAGCATGCGTTATCCTATCTAACGCACAACCACTCAAAGTATACGTTGAGTAGTGGGGGCTGACACGAAAAAAGGTCATTAGTTTACACTTAGAACCATTTAAATTCAATTCATTATCCATGCACCATGTTTGAAATGCATTTAGATCCGATTGTAAAGCTAAACTTTGTGCGGGGTCATTATATTGCAGGCACAACTTAACGTCATCTGCGTACATAAGAACCCGTGACTTCGTTAAGACTAATGGAAGGTCATTTATAAATAATGTAAACAGGAGCGGACCAAGATGACTTCCTTGTGGTAACTCGGATTAGGGATGACAAAGAGTTTTTAAAAATGACCCTTTGAGTCCTATCATTCAAATAACTTAAAATCCACCTAAGAAGATCACCTGGAAACCCTAAAAGGTCCAATTTCCGGACTAAAATCGGGTGATTTACATAATCAAACGCCTTACTAAAATCAGTGTAGACCACATCAGTCTGACGATTCTTTCTAAAACCTCCTATAACAAATGAAGTAAACTCCAAAAGGTTGGTTGTCGTTGACCTACGTTTTATAAATCCGTGTTGACAAGAGGAAATAAGGGACCTACAACTGTGTTGTAAATGAGGCGTAATAATGTTCTCAAAGAGCTTCGGTATTGCTGATAGCTTTGAAATACCTCTGTAATTACATGCGTTCAATTTACTCCCTTTTTTATGAAGCGGGATAACAAACGATTCCTTCCATCTGTGTGGGAAATCGGATGTTTCTAAAGACAAAGTAAACAGTTTGTGCAATGGTCTACACAAAGTCTCAGCGCAATACCTAAGCACACATCCAGGGACTCCGTCAGGACCCGGAGAGTAGACTGGTTTGACCCTTTGCAAATCTAAAAGAAGTGAGCTTTTACTTATAACAGGACAACGAATAAAGTTTGATTTAGGAATGACATATGGGTAAGACTGATCTGGAGGACTTGATGTTGAATAGGTGGTTTGAAAAAACTGTGCAAAAAGATCGGCTATGGCTTGATCAGTGCTAGCAGCCGAATTTTCAAATTTAAGTGATGATGGGTAACTAGAAGATTTACGCTTTGTGTTAACAAAATTATAAAACTGTTTTGGATCCAGTGTAAACTGGGTCTTGCAACGAGCTAAATAGTTTTTATAACACTGGGCGTTAAGCACGGTGAAATCAGACCGAGCACTTAAGTATCGGGAAAAGGCAGCTTGTGAACCTGAAGCTCTAAACTTTTTGTAGAGTCTAGACTTTACATTTTTAAGTCGTGCCAGCTCTTTGTTAAACCACGGAGGTTGGTTTGAAATTTTAGGATAATACGTAGGAACGCATGTATCAAAAACTTCGTTTAATATGTTATAAAATATATTAACCGCTTCATTTATATTAGTACTTAAGTACAGATTGGACCAATCCGAGCAAGCTATAAGGCTATTAATGAGTGCAAAGTTCGCTCTACGAAAGCAGGGGATGCGTTTAGCTATTTTTTCAGATACTTCATACACTTTTGTACCCGTGTCAATAGTCAGCTCTAGCGTTGGGTGATAAGGGTCTTCTGGTAAAGTAATTGCAGAGGTTCTAGCTATGCAGACACAATCTGGACTGGAAACAAAGCATAGATCCAGTAATCGTCCTAAGAAATTTAATACATGATTTACTTGAGACAATGAAATATCAAGCAAACCGTCAAGAAAATCATGCTGCGTTGAAGGTAACAATATATTTGAGGTTTCGACGGTGGACCATGTCGCCCTAGGTATATTAAAATCACCTAAAACTATTAACTGATCCCTATCTGATAGTTTACTTGAAATAAACTGGATAGCGGACAGATGATTCGCATATGTCGGGAATTCCGATGATGGCGGAATATATGAACATGTTATGTATATAGAAATACCCGGAAGGGATAGTTTTATACACAGAAATTCAATGTCATTTATTTCGTCGGACGTTATTACTTCAGACGTTAATTCTGAGTCAACTGCAATTAAAACTCCACCTCCACGTCGGGACGGACGATCAAGCCTGTAAGTTGTGTACTTACTTGGAAAAACTTCGGAACTTAGAACTTCCGGTTTTAACCAGGTTTCAGTAAAAACAATAACATGGGAAGACAAGGAAAAACTATCAGTATACAATTTGGTCAACTTACTTTGTAAACCTCTTGTATTCTGATAATAAAGCTGAAGAAAAGAATCTAGTTTTTTGAGATAGATGAGGATGTAGATGTGGATGGCTCTTTAAAGGGATTTCCAACTTCCTTTGAACGAATTTTCTTTTTTTTAGCTTCGTACTCTTTAACAAAAATGCCAACAGGCCAAAAATTGGCTGAGCACATAGTTGCAAAATGAGCACAGGGAACACCGATCTTAAAAGATGATACTTCCCTAGCATATGGAAAATTAAATCGTTCAACCTTTAGATCATCAATCTGAACTTTGTTACGGATATAGGCCGTAATGTCCAGGGATGAAAGGTCAGGATTTAGCCGAGAAACAAAAATTTGTTTCCGCTGCGGTACACAGGTGACTGTTTTAGGTACCACACATGTGACAGGTTTTGGTACTACGGCATTTACGGCTTCACTACCAGTTTCATTCGGTACTCCGGACGTTAAGTCAACATGCGGCGTTGGAATTATTAAAGTATTGTTTATAGCAGATTTTTCGGGCGTCTCATGCGGCAAAATCTCGCGTCCTTTGCATTCGGAAACCGAATCTTTTTTAGCTTTCGATCTCAGTACCATTTGTGCGGCGGCTGAGATCGACTGCTGTGCTGCAGACCCCGGATCGCCAGAGAGAGTTACACTAGCGGCTACCGTGGGTTGTCTATCGACCGCGATCTTTTTACGCTTAGGAGAATCGGGCTCAGATAGCATACGGCTAGTGAGCTGCGACTCAAGCGCCACAAGCAGATCCGTATTTTTACGGCTGTTCCGGATTAATTCCGTAACAGTGCTTTTTGTAAACCGCCTTATAGAGAGTGCCTGGGTTTCATAAGCAATGCATTCATCACAATAGTAGCGCAAGCCACTTCTCATGTCGATTGCATCGCGTACCAGGCCCGAATAGCCAAGGCATTTTGCATGAAAAATATTCTCACACGAATGGCACGGAATGCTCTGTTGTCCAGCCGAAATTAACGACTTGCATTTCTTTAAATTGCAGACAGCCATTATCGCGATATTCCGAACCACAGTGCCAAGAGAATAAAGCTACGCAAGTAAAAGAGAGAGTTAGAGAGCGGGAGAGAATGAGCGGGAGTAAGTAAGCTGGGGGAGCGTAAGTTTTAGATGTTCCAAAAACAAAGTTATAAGCGGGAGTGCGGGAGAGCGGGTAACTACCGTTTAGACACTTACCGCTCCAAACAGCGTTTGGAAGAAAAGAAGAAGGCAATTAGAAAAAAACAATAACAACAAACACTGCACAGAGATTAGACGTGCAAACTAATTTTGTTAATTTAAACACAAAACAATCACTATGCACTCGCGAAGCGAACGGATGTTGTTAGGGACATAAAAAGTTATATAGACGTATGAAAATATGAATTAAACCCCGATGGTTTATGGACAAAAAGAACAAAAATTCGGAGCGCAAGACAAAAACACGACCGTTCGCTGAAAGAGTAAGAGTTGTAAGAGTTGTTCATCTATAATGTTTTCATTTTGGTATACAGATTTATATGCAGTCCCAAAATGTTTTGTTGTTTCAACAGTAACTCCTTCGTCTGTTTGTTTAATATAGGTACCATAAACTCTTAGGTTGAATTTAATGACTCTATAATCTATCACGCAATGCTTTATAATTTCAATTATATTTTTTTTGGCAATGCTGATAAAAATCTTTTAAATCAATAGTGTTTTGGACTGTACTATTGATTCGATATGATTTTACAGGAAAATCAGTTTGTGAGTTAGGAAGAATTATATTTTCATTATTTTTGACTTCTCTGGCTGATGCATTTTTATGCTTATCGGTCAATATGTGTTGGCTATGGCTTGATCAGTGCTAGCAGCCGAATTTTCAAATTTAAGTGATGATGGGTAACTAGAAGATTTACGCTTTGTGTTAACAAAATTATAAAACTGTTTTGGATCCAGTGTAAACTGGGTCTTGCAACGAGCTAAATAGTTTTTATAACACTGGGCGTTAAGCACGGTGAAATCAGACCGAGCACTTAAGTATCGGGAAAAGGCAGCTTGTGAACCTGAAGCTCTAAACTTTTTGTAGAGTCTAGACTTTACATTTTTAAGTCGTGCCAGCTCTTTGTTAAACCACGGAGGTTGGTTTGAAATTTTTGGATAATACGTAGGAACGCATGTATCAAAAACTTCGTTTAATATGTTATAAAATATATTAACCGCTTCATTTATATTAGTACTTAAGTACAGATTGGACCAATCCGAGCAAGCTATAAGGCTATTAAGGCTATTATTTATGAACATGTTATGTATATAGAAATACCCGGAAGGGATAGTTTTATACACAGAAATTCAATGTCATTTATTTCGTCGGACGTTATTACTTCAGACGTTAATTCTGAGTCAACTGCAATTAAAACTCCACCTCCACGTCGGGACGGACGATCAAGCCTGTAAGTTGTGTACTTACTTGGAAAAACTTCGGAACTTAGAACTTCCGGTTTTAACCAGGTTTCAGTAAAAACAATAACATGGGAAGACAAGGAAAAACTATCAGTATACAATTTGGTCAACTTACTTTGTAAACCTCTTGTATTCTGATAATAAAGCTGAAGAAAAGAATCTAGTTTTTTGAGATAGATGAGGATGTAGATGTGGATGGCTCTTTAAAGGGATTTCCAACTTCCTTTGAACGAATTTTCTTTTTTTTAGCTTCGTACTCTTTAACAAAAATGCCAACAGGCCAAAAATTGGCTGAGCACATAGTTGCAAAATGAGCACAGGGAACACCGATCTTAAAAGATGATACTTCCCTAGCATATGGAAAATTAAATCGTTCAACCTTTAGATCATCAATCTGAACTTTGTTACGGATATAGGCCGTAATGTCCAGGGATGAAAGGTCAGGATTTAGCCGAGAAACAAAAATTTGTTTCCGCTGCGGTACACAGGTGACTGTTTTAGGTACCACACATGTGACAGGTTTTGGTACTACGGCATTTACGGCTTCACTACCAGTTTCATTCGGTACTCCGGACGTTAAGTCAACATGCGGCGTTGGAATTATTAAAGTATTGTTTATAGCAGATTTTTCGGGCGTCTCATGCGGCAAAATCTCGCGTCCTTTGCATTCGGAAACCGAATCTTTTTTAGCTTTCGATCTCAGTACCATTTGTGCGGCGGCTGAGATCGACTGCTGTGCTGCAGACCCCGGATCGCCAGAGAGAGTTACACTAGCGGCTACCGTGGGTTGTCTATCGACCGCGATCTTTTTACGCTTAGGAGAATCGGGCTCAGATAGCATACGGCTAGTGAGCTGCGACTCAAGCGCCACAAGCAGATCCGTATTTTTACGGCTGTTCCGGATTAATTCCGTAACAGTGCTTTTTGTAAACCGCCTTATAGAGAGTGCCTGGGTTTCATAAGCAATGCATTCATCACAATAGTAGCGCAAGCCACTTCTCATGTCGATTGCATCGCGTACCAGGCCCGAATAGCCAAGGCATTTTGCATGAAAAATATTCTCACACGAATGGCACGGAATGCTCTGTTGTCCAGCCGAAATTAACGACTTGCATTTCTTTAAATTGCAGACAGCCATTATCGCGATATTCCGAACCACAGTGCCAAGAGAATAAAGCTACGCAAGTAAAAGAGAGAGTTAGAGAGCGGGAGAGAATGAGCGGGAGTAAGTAAGCTGGGGGAGCGTAAGTTTTAGATGTTCCAAAAACAAAGTTATAAGCGGGAGTGCGGGAGAGCGGGTAACTACCGTTTAGACACTTACCGCTCCAAACAGCGTTTGGAAGAAAAGAAGAAGGCAATTAGAAAAAAACAATAACAACAAACACTGCACAGAGATTAGACGTGCAAACTAATTTTGTTAATTTAAACACAAAACAATCACTATGCACTCGCGAAGCGAACGGATGTTGTTAGGGACATAAAAAGTTATATAGACGTATGAAAATATGAATTAAACCCCGATGGTTTATGGACAAAAAGAACAAAAATTCGGAGCGCAAGACAAAAACACGACCGTTCGCTGAAAGAGTAAGAGTTGTAAGAGTTGTTCATCTATAATGTTTTCATTTTGGTATACAGATTTATATGCAGTCCCAAAATGTTTTGTTGTTTCAACAGTAACTCCTTCGTCTGTTTGTTTAATATAGGTACCATAAACTCTTAGGTTGAATTTAATGACTCTATAATCTATCACGCAATGCTTTATAATTTCAATTATATTTTTTTTGGCAATGCTGATAAAAATCTTTTAAATCAATAGTGTTTTGGACTGTACTATTGATTCGATATGATTTTACAGGAAAATCAGTTTGTGAGTTAGGAAGAATTATATTTTCATTATTTTTGACTTCTCTGGCTGATGCATTTTTATGCTTATCGGTCAATATGTGTTGACGTTCCCTTGATGCAAGATATTTGTCACCACAAGTAGGGCATAAAAGTTATAATTTTAAATCCTTTTTATTTTCGCTAATCTTAGCTTTTTTTTCTTGATTGAGTACTTCCTTACCCTCATCCATTCTCATCCGTTTGAGAGCATTTGATGATGTTGTGGGATGATCGTCCAGATGATTTTGCCTTTTGTTTTGGGGTTGCCGTTTTTCAACATTCATTAAAATATTGAATGCATTTTTTTGTCCATTACAATTTTGATGGTGCTCGTCAAATTCACAATTATGAACTAAGGTAGAGCATAAGTCACACCTTATTTTAGACTTACACATTAAAACCTCGAAGGCATTCCGAGGCTTTGAGCACTGAGCATAATGAGCTTCAAACTCACTCATCTCCAGATTTTTGGTGCACAAATCACAAGCAATGAATGACTCCATTTTTAGGGCTTTAATTTTAATTTTTTTATTCAAAAAATATATTGTTATATGTTGTTACGTTGTTAACAATTTTCACCCACTCTTTAAAAAGGTAAAAAGCACAATTCGAATTGTTAGGCGCGATTACAAGGACCGATGTGGATCTAATTATTTTATTAGAATACAGTACTGAGGCATTTGAAGAACTTATCCTGAGCAATTTGAGTGGTGTCATTTTTATACCCGTTACTCGTAGAGTAAAAGGGTATACTAGATTCGTCGGAAAGTATGTAACAGGCAGAAGGAAGCGTTTCTGACCCCATAAAGTATATATATTCTTGATCAGGATCACTAGCCGAGTCGATCTAGCCATGTCCGTCTGTCCGTTTGTCCGTCTGTCCGTCTGTCTGTCCGGATGAACGCTGAGATCTCGGAAACTATGAGAGCTAGGCTATTGAGATTTGGCGTGCAGATTCCTAAGCTTCTTACGCAGCGCAAGTTTGTTTCAGTAGAGTGCCACGCCCACTCTAACGCCCACAAACCGCCCAAAACTGTGGCTCCTACAGTTTTGATGCTAGATAAAAAATTTTAACTGAACTGTATTGGTCGCGTCTATACCTAAAATACATTTAAAAGCGCCTAAAAAACCTCCGCAACCGCTTTTAATAGCTACTTACCTACCAAATCTATAACAATTTCACATCGTTTTCAATTAACAATGGTTGACGGAAAAGTCTGTAGTGCTTTAAGTGAAACATCTACTTGTAAATGCTACATATGTGACCCAAAGCCGAGCGATATGAATGTTTTGGAAAAATGCTTAAAAAAAAATTCACAAAAAACATTTCGAATTTGGGTTGTCTCCTTTGCACTCTTATATTCGGTTTTTTGAATATTTCTTGCATTTGGCATATAGATTGCATTTAAAAACTTGGCGAATATGTACCTCAGAGGATAAAAAATAATTAGGAAAAATAATAATTAGGAAAACTCAAGTTCAAGCAGACTTCCGCGCCCAAATGGGATTACATGTCGACCAACCAAGGAGTGGAGGTAGTGGAACTTCTAATGATGGTAATACGGCAAAAATATTTTTTAGCGATACGAAAATGTCTGCTGATATTACAGGATTGGATAAAAATGTTTTAATTAGGTGTGCGACATTACTGCAATGCATGACATCTAGCTACAAAATCAATTCGGAAAAATTTTGATGCTTTGCACTTGACACCGCAAAAATGCCTTTTAAATTCTATCTTTGTTATTACCTTCCACCATCCGTTCACAAAGTTCTAGTCCACGGTTCTGAAATTATAAGCTATGCTCTTGTTTCGATAGGAGAGTTGTCGGAAGAAGCTACCAAATCTAAAAACAAGGATTTAAGAAAATTTCGAGAGTTTCACACTAGAAAAATGTCTCGAGTAGACACAAATAGGGATTCATTATATAGATTACTGTTAACCTCAGACCCATTTATAAGTGGGCAAAGAAATTTACAATGCACAAAAAAAACAAAATTATTAAGCGGTGTGCATTTGTTGCTCGATGAATAAAATAAGTGTTATATGTGAATTTATGATTGTTTTACTTTTGGGGATTACGATTTAACCAACGTTTGTATTAAGAGGTCAAATATTGGAAAAAGATTATTTAATGAAAAGTCGCGCCATCCGTTTGTATAGAAGCTATACTATACGATTTTTTTACAGTGTGTTTAGAATATTTTTATAGACTTTTGGACAAAATTTCGGCTCCATACAAGCCCAACCACTGTGCGGTGTAAGAGATAGGGCAAATACAAATGCATTTTTATTGGTTTTCATTGTTATAATTGTTGCCTTTGTCATTTATTCGTCTTTCAATTCAAAACTGACTTCTCTTGTACTAAGCAAGGAAAAACGCTATAGTCGAGTACCTCGACTATCAGATACCCGTTACTCAGCTTAAGGGACCAGGGAAGTGGAGATATGCAAGCAGCAAAGCGAGATTGAAATGCGCCACCTACTAACGGTAGACAGATTTAAGCGTTATGGGCGTTAGAGTAGGCGTGGCAATTTTATTTTGGATCAATCGATAGGTATTGACGAGTCCAATAAGTTTCGGTTAAAATTTGTTATCTAGCTTGAAAATTGTGGGCGCCACAGGTTTGGGCTGTTTGTGGGCGTTAGAGTGGGCGTGGCATATTCGCGTAACATACTTGCGCTGCGTACAAGGCTACGGAATCTAAATGTGAGAATTCAATTTTCTATCTTTGATAGCTTCCGAGATATCCACGTTCATATTTACGATTTTTTGAAGTTTTTGAGCGGTTTGTGGGCGTTAAAGTGGGCGTGGCAAATTTTTTTTTGGGTCAATCGATAGGTATTAAAGAGAGCAATACATTTCAGTTAAAATTTTTATTCTAGCATCAAAACTGTAGGATCCACAGTTTTGGGCGGCTTGTGGGCGTTAGAGTGGGCGTGGCACTCTGCTAAAACAAACTTGCGCTGCGTAAGAAGCTCAGGAATCTGGACGCCAAGTCTCAATAGCCTAGCTCTTATAGTTTCCGAGATTCCAGCGTTTATCCGGACGGACGGACAGACGGACAGGGCTGGATCGACTCGGCTAGTGATCCTGATCAAGAATATATATACTTTATGGGGTTGGAAACGCGTCCTTCTGCCTGTTACATACTTTCCGACGAATCTAGTATACCCTTTTACTCTACGAGTAACGGGTATAATCAGTATCTTTAAAAACACGCCTAAGATGTTTAACAATATTTGTCAATGTGTTACCTCCTAAATTTGTAAGTGTTGGAAAGCTTAAAAATGTAAGAAGAAAAGTGGCGCTATTAGAAGCTGAAGAGCGGCAAACCACAAGTGTAAGCAGATTTATTTATGATTTATGATTTTGTAAACTTATATGAATTTGAATAAGAATTTCATAGTAGTCGACACAGATATATTTCTGAACTCAAAACTCCCCATTTCCCCCAGGAATCTTTCTTTTGGTCTCCTCGATAACTGCCATGATACTTATTTTAGACCATAAGTTTGTTGGGCATAATTACTAACAATCCTTTAAAAACTACGTTCCCCTCCCAAATCGACCCGCCCTTGTGCGCGTGCATTCTGGAATGCATTGTTTTACCAAAGCACTATGGGTAAAAAACCCGATTTTGGTGCATAAACCTATTTATTTTCTTAATTAATTTTTATGAATGGCCCATACTAATCGAATCTAGACATCTTCATTTCAAAACAAGGAAGAGCGCTATAGTCGAGTACCTCGACTATCAGATACCCGTTACTCAGCTAAGGGGACCAAAGGAAAATGGGGATATGCAAGCAGCAAATGCGCCACCTACCGGCGGTAGACAGATTTAAGCGTTGTGGGCGTTAGAGTGGGCGTGGCAAAGTTTTTTTTTAATTAATCGATAGGTATTGACGAGACCAATACATTTCAGTTAAAATTTTTTATCTAGCATGAAAATTGTGGGTGCCACAGATTTGGGCGGTTCGTGGGCGTTAGAGTGGGCGTGGCATATTCGCGTAACAAACTTGCGCTGCGCTCAAGCCTACGGAATCTAAATCTGTAATCCCGTTTCTCCATCTTTGATATTTTCCGAGATATCCGAGTTCATATTTACGATTTTTTGAAGTTTGTGGGCGGATTTTGGGCGTTAAAGTGGGCGTGGCAAACTTTTTAAGGTCAATCGGTAGGTATTGATGAGAACAATACATTTCAGTTAAAATTTTTGTTCTAGCATCAAAACTGTAGGAGCCACAGTTTTGGGCGGTTTGTGGGAGTTAGAGTGGGCGTGGCACTCTTCTGAAACAAACTTGCGCTGCGCAGGAATCTCAGGAATCTGCATGCCTAATCCTAGTATTGTAGCTCTTATAGTTTCCGAGATCTCAGCGTTCATACGGACAGACGGACAGACGGACAGACGGACATGGCTAGATCGACCCGGCTAGTGATCCTGATCAAGAATATATATACTTTATGGGGTCGGAAACACTTCCTTCTGCCTGTTACATACTTTCCGACGAATCTAGTATACCCTTTTACTCTACGAGTAACGGGTATAAAAACCGCCCTCCAAAAATTTTTGGTGGCAACAAAGTCAGCTGTTCGAGAGGCTTTGCTATGTCGTTAAATTGGCGCGAAAAATTGGCAAACTTTACGTGCTTGTTGTTTTCTGTGAAAAAAAAGTTTAATAAATATGAAAATGGAAATTCCTTGCAAAGGTATTTATTAATGCAAATTAGCTTAAACATTTGATTTTATGTGTCTTGTTGTCCACCTGTGAACTGTTTTATATGTGTATCTTTATAGATTTGAACTAACAATTGTGTTTGTGTTTTGTGGAGTATAACTTATTAATAGCACAGACTTGCAAAAGAGTAAGAACGAGAAATTGATTACAAAAGTGTCCTTATTGTCATACAACTAACCGTTTTTGCTCATTTTTGCTCCTTTTCGCTAAACTTGCGTTTATGTAGAGACATATGTGTTTGGTCACGGGGCTCTTCTTGCAGTTTGGGAAAGCAACAAACGCTCGCGAGAAGCATTGGAGACTTACATATTCGACAAATTGAATGCCGATCATCAAAATGAAACAATAATAAAAACAATATCAACTAAAATTACTAACTTTTTAAATTACATAAATAAACATTTGCCTCGATGCTGCCGAAACATAAAGCGATTTAGACAAAAACACGCTATGTGGCTAGCCGGTAATATGACTATACTTTCTGATAGAAATGAATCCCCACAGAAGAAAGGTGGTCGTCCAAAATTGTCATATGAAGCTGCTGGTAAACGACTCAAAATAAAGTTGGCATCTGAACTTGCGGTAGAAAATGAAAATTCAACTCCTTTGTTACTACACGCTGCTAACATTTCCGCCATAAAATCAACAGAAAATGAAATTATTAAAAAAAGTGATAGAACTGAATCGCTGGCTCCGAGTCCAATAACTTCTGAAAAGGCATTCGCTTTTTTTATGGAAAATGGATTTACTAAGCAGCAATACATAAATGTAAAACAAATTAGTAAAAAACATGGCTGCGATATTTACCCCCCTTATTCGAAAATAGCTGAGGAGAAATTAAAATGTAGACCTGCTGGAATAGCATAGACCGAAAATGAAGCCAAAGTTTCCTTGCAAAACTTATTGAACCATACCGTTTTTTGCTCAACAAAAACCAACCGGATGCCTCTGCCAGCAGAGGTTGTAGATCTTTTGGATTCGCCAATCATATCCCCAGGCACAGAAGACACAGATGAAGAAAATTGTAACGATGATGTAAGTGACACTTTTGAAATAGAATTAGAGGAAGAGGTACCAGACGATATTGAAAACTAAAAAACAAGGAAAAAATAAAAAGAGTAAGTTAAAATTGTTGAGTTATTAAAAAAAATTATCGAACTTTTTTTCAGTGTTCTTCAAATGTAACAATGGATCCCAAATATGTTACCGGTTTTTTTCTATAATGTAACACCAAATAGGATTAAAATTATATTTTATAATAATTACTTATTTTAAAATGTATTTTTAACCACTGTGCGGTGGACAAATTAAAAAAAAAACAAAAACCAAAATTTTGTTTAAGTTTAAGTAATACACCAAAAAAAGTTTCAAGTCAATATCTTAAAAACTAGA
Organism: Drosophila subpulchrella; assembly: GCF_014743375.2. Taxonomy (NCBI): domain Eukaryota; kingdom Metazoa; phylum Arthropoda; class Insecta; order Diptera; family Drosophilidae; genus Drosophila; species Drosophila subpulchrella. The sequence continues at coordinate 70,404 of NW_023665653.1, forward strand.
GTTTATGCACCAAAAACGGTTTTTTTGCCCATAGTGCAAAGGTGTAAGAGAGTTAGGAGAGAGTATACACTATAGTGATCATCAAGAACCAAGTCCGCCAGTTCCGACGACTATGGCTAGTAATGTAGTATGCACATATATTGAATATCTACTCTACCAAGAGTACTTGAAGTAAACACTTTGTTGCAGTGTTTACATAAACAAAGGCCCGGTCAAAAACCTAAGTGGCCGAAACATGAGTCGATCGGCGCGCTCACAGAAAGTGCAAGTGTCAGCATTCTGTTACACACGCAGGCCGCTCAACCGAACTGAAGTACATGCATATACCCTTGCTCTCCAGCTTAAGAGAGCATAATTAAATACACATAATATATATAAGATATACATAGCCGTCTCTCTGCCGTCCAACTATGGGCAGCGCAGCTACGAGACTTAGGCTTAATTAGAACCTAAGGAAAAATGTAAAATCATAAACAACTGGACGTTGGTAGCGGCACTAATGCTGCTCCAGATTTAAAATAAAGATTATTAAAACAAATCAAAGATGTCTTTACACCACATGGCGACCGTGACTTTGGTCCAACTGGATCTGGACCTGGATCTGGACGGCAGCAAGGGCAATAGCACAAGCAACAACAAGAAACTCATTGAGTAGAGAGTGATGTGTGCCAAACGTAGTGGCGTAGTGAAAAGATTAAAAGCCAGAAAGGCTGAACTACTGACGCTGCTGAACAGCGGCAATGCAATAAGTTGGAACAACTCGGTAAAACTACATGCCGATGTTGAACACATAAAAAATTTGCTAACAGTACGTAAAAATCAAATCACAGCCACACACATCAACCTACCCTGTAATTCAAAATCTTGCCAAAACTATACAAAAACTGCCTCCACCAGAAAACTAAATTACTTAAATCGAACTAGTTGTCAATAAATAACATTAACAAAACTTACGAATCAATTCAAAGCTCTAAAATATTTGACAGACCAAGATACATATTAAGAATACCAACAGTAGTAGGGAAAGACGGGTTCTGGGACAATTAGCATATTAATGGCCCCCGGCCCCCCCCCCCCCCCTCCCCCCCCCTCATTAACGTATGCGGGTTCTGGGACAATTAGCATAATCCAATAAATTAACTGATTTTAATGGGCTTTGAAGTCATAAAAATGTCGCGATCATGTCTATAAAGAGTATACTTAATTGCCCCCATCGCCCCCACATCCCCATGTGACAATATTGATCATGTATCCTTCCCCTCATTATGTGCAATTAATAGTCAGGTGAGAAAGGTGCACGTGAGAAAGGTCGCACAACCATAGTATCCAAAGGTTGTTATCTTAGAGGAACATATCCGATCATGTTGGGGAAAGGTGTGATCACGTACCCTTTTGCCTCATTATCACAGGTGTTGCTGTGCACGTGTGAAAGGTCGCACACCCAAAGTATTCAAAGATGGTTATCTTAGAGGAACATGTCCGATCATGTTGGGGAATAATATTTTCTATGATTGTAAAATTAATTTAGAAATCAAAAGAATCCCAATAAAATAAATCTCACAAGTTAATGATTCTCAGATGGGGAATATTTTCAAACACACATTTTTGTTTCCGCCCCAGAACGTTTAACTGGTAAATTCTCTAAGATTCTCTCCTTTCCACAAATGGGTCATAAACATGTCATAGAAGGGATTCAAGCAAGAGCTACCCGAACATGCGCACCTGTCCATTACCTGACCGCAATAAAAGGGGCACATGCACAAGCCAGAAGGCGCACGCTCATTGACAAGATCATGGGCCTCACGCCAACGACCTCATACGAGCTCATACGACGTTCCCATAATAGGGGTTGAAATCACGACCGCGCAACAGCTCGCAAGTAGCCGACATATCTCAGTCAAGGAAATATTTTCCATTCTCCGTACCTGTAATTTTAACTCGAAATAAAAAGTCAGAAGTTTATATTGGTACTGCGAACATGTTTTATTATGTTATTTAATCATTTTCATTCTTTTTTCTAGATTATAGTATTTATTCATAATGTTGAGTGCTTCCTTTTTGTAATCCGAAATTCGATGGCATACACAAGTATCAACTCCCTCAGTGGCTGCATCATTGCTCCACACGCAGGTGTCCATATGATTTCCATGAATAGATGTTTTTATATTACCTCGTTCACATTCAAAGAGTTTTGATTGTATGAACTGGAGCCGTACATAGTGTGCATTGAACAGAATTCCGTCAAATACATTCAAAAAGTTATTTATTTTAACTGAATGCATGTTGTCTATCTAAGTCAACAATCTCGTCTTACCCTTTTAAATATGCTTACACGATTTATAAGGAAACTTCTACAGGTTTTTATCTTCTTCTTTTACCCAAAAATATGCATTCTCGAAATTCAACAAATGAAAATCTTTGATTTTTCCTCTTCTTTTACCCAAAAATGTGCATTCTCGAAATTCAACAAATGAAAATCTTTGTTTTTTCCCTAACTCGAAATGATTTTTTCCAAACTGTCCCCTATTGGCTACCTGAGTATGATGGTGTGTCTAAAAAATGACCTTTCCTTTCCCACCTGCAGCAAAGTATGTGCGACCTCTTCTAACCAACACTCTCCTTTATTCTATGATTTTGTGTCTCCTTTATCGATTTGATGGTGTCCTATTGGTTACACTTGTATCAAATATTTTTCAAAATCAATACTTCTCATCTCTTCTAACCAATGAATAGTCGATGTAACCTACTAGAATTGCCTATATTGTTTTCAAATTTAAAAAAATCTTAAGTATGCATCTCTCATCTTCAATATTATCGTTCACGCCCACTTCAAACACTATAAATGATCGAGGACAATACTTAGTCTACCAAAAATAGTCTTGAAGTGGGATACTCTGCTACGTCAAACACAACTTGAGTAAAAGTGAAAAAAGTGATCGTGAAAAAAGAATTTTACCAAAACGAATAAAATAAAAATGAATAACCAAAACCAGTTTTGTCAATCCTGCAAGTGTTTCTTGCTAAAGAATAAGTGGGCAAATCATGTCCGTTCGGAGTTGCATAAGCGAAATGCAATTCAACCCCTTGACGGAAGAGTCAAAAAAATTTCTGAGGGATTCAAGGGAAGAATACTACATTACATGTATGTAAACGATGGATCGGACTTGATCTTACCAGAGAGTTTCTTGAGTGAAGCTGGATTGTCCCTGCTACCTCATCTCAGCATTCTGTTAGAAAGTTATACTTCAGCAAAAGTCAACTTTGAACTGTTTGCAGAGTATATACTTTTTAAAGATGAATCTGATGAAATTGATATGAAAAGTTTTCAAAGTAAAATGACGATCATGAACAAAGATTCTGACTTAGAAAATATCTTCCATGAACATACCATGGAAATAATTTCAAAAACACAAGAATTTCAAGAGAGAGATAGTGGATGGTCTCTTATAAAATTGATTCGCTTGGAAATGAATGTGAATCATTATACACCGATGGCTGGTTCATCTTTCATACCACTACCTCGTTTCCTTTTAACGAAAAAAGCAATAGTTAACGTTTGTAACGAAAATGACCACTATTGTTTTAAATGGGCTTTGATTTCTGCCTTGAAAATTGTTAACAGGCCGCAAAGATGTTCGGCATATAATATTGATATATCGCTGGAGATAATTCGAATAAGTGATGAAATAATATTAGATTTCACAGGGTTGACTTTCCCCCTTGAAATAAAATGTATAAAAAATTTTTTAAAGAAGAATACTCATATGAGTTTAAATGTATTCGGATATAATGAAGAGACGAGGGAAATAATTGGACCACTTTTTCAATCGGAAGTGGAAAAGCCTCTTCATATCAATATGATGTTTTTGGAAGAAGGTGGAAATGGACATTACATGTACATTAAAAATATTTCAAGGTAAATTATTTTATTCATTTTTATCTCTTTTAAGCAATTAAATAATTTGTATATATTTCTCTTTCAAAGACTAATGACTGCTCAGAGAGGAAATCAGAAGAGGGCGCAATATTTCTGCAATGTGTGTTTAAATTTTTCCAAAACTGAGGAAGCTGCATTGAAACACAAAACGCTCTGCAGTAAAAAGGTCTCAAAGATGCCACACCCCCAGAATAATACATTGGAATTTACCCAGGTTCAACATCAGCTTCAAGTTCCATTCGTTGTCTACGCGGATTTTGAATGCATTCTGGAACCGAAAAATCTTGAAGTGAGCCCTAAATTATTTAATATTAATGAACATATTCCAATATCATATGCGTATTATATAAAGTGTGCTTTTGATTCTAGACTAGATAAATTTGTTTTAGAAACAGGAAAAAATTCGGGAGTAAGTTTCGTAGATTCATTGATAAAAAATCTAACTAAATTGAGTGATGACTACTTAAATAAAATAGTTCCTATGAGAATGACTTTGGATGACCAGAAAATATTTGATAATTCATTAAATTGTTCTATTTGTCAGAAAGATTTAGGGACTGATAGGGTTAGAGATCATTGTCATTTCACAGGTCGCTTTAGAGGTGCAGCCCACTCTAAGTGTAACTTGGATTATAAAGTTAACAAATTCATACCAGTATTTTTTCATAATTTTTCAAAATACGACTGCCATTTGTTTATTCAAGAGTTGGGAAAGATTCCCGGTGAAATTTCCGTAATACCAATAAATAAGGAAAACTATATTTCTGTCTCGAAGAAAATAAAAAGTTTAAGTGGAAATAGTTTTGAAATTCGTTTTCTCGATACATATAGATTTATGCCATCAAGTTTAGATTCCCTATCTTCCAATTTAGTTGACGATCAATTGAACACTGTAAAATCGTTTTTCAGTAATGATATAGAATTTCGACTAATGCGTAAGAAGGGTATATTTCCCTATGAATATTTAGATTCCGCCAGTAGACTCGAGGAAACTTCCCTCCCACCAAGGGAAGCATTCTATAGTAATTTAACGGAAAGGGAATGCTCTCAGGAAGATTATGATCAAGCTCTTAAAGTTTGGTCGCATTTCTCTTGTTCCACTCTTAAAGATTATTTAGAATTATATTTAAAAACAGATGTATTTCTTTTAACCGACATTTTTGAAAACTTCCGAAAAATTTGTATGCAAATTTATTCACTTGACCCAGCTCAGTATTTTACGACACCAGGTCTATCTTGGGAGGCAATGTTGAAATCTACAAATATTCAACTTGAATTGCTGACAGATATAGATATGTATAGATTTATTCAAAGTAGCATTCGAGGTGGTTTAGTTCAATGTTGTCATAGATATACAAAAGCAAATAACAAATATTTGTCAGATTATGATTCCTCGAAGGAGTCTTCATTTTTAATGTATGTAGATGCGAATAACTTGTATGGTTGGGCAATGTCACAACCTTTACCATATAAAGATTTTAAGTGGATGTCTACCACAGACATAGACAATTTTGATATTAATAATATTCCAATCGATAGCAAATACGGTTATTTTTTGGAAGTGGACTTAATATATCCATACCGTTTACATGATCTTCATAATGATCTTCCATTTTGTCCGTCAAATTGTCTGGCCTCAAAAGAGGATAAGGTAAAAAAATTAATTGCTGACCTGGGAAATAAGAAAAATTATGTAATACATTATCGGAATTTGCAACAATGTATACAGAATGGGTTAGTATTGAAAAAGATCCATAGAGGTGTTCAGTTTTTACAAAAGCCTTGGTTAAAGAATTACATTGATCTAAACACTTTACATAGACAAAATGCAAAAAATAAATTTGAAAAAGATTTTTTTAAATTAATGAATAATTCTGTCTACGGAAAAACAATGGAAGATCCCGAGAGCAGGGTCGATATTAAGCTTATTAGTTCATGGGAAGCTCCGGATAACTCCAAGACTGGACGAAAAGCACATTGTGCCAAAACTTTAATTTCAAAATCCAATTTTCATAGTGCAACTAAAATTAATGATAATTTCTATGCAATTCAAATGAAAACATTGTCCGTTCTATTTAATAAGCCAATGTATTTAGGATTTGCAGTATTAGACTTATCGAAATGGAAAATGTACGATTTTCACTATCAATATATGAAGCCAAAGTTTCAGGAAAAGTTACTCTTAAATTATATGGATACTGATTCATTTATCTATACAATAAAAACTTAAGATTTTTATAAGGATATTCGTAATGATCTTGAAGCAAAATTTGATACATCGGACTATTCAGATGAAAGAATTAATCTATATAACTTTAAAAGAGTTAACAAAAAAAGTTTAGGGTTTTTTAAAGATGAGCTTAACGGTAAACTCATGACAGAATTTGTAGGTCTGTGCTCAAAGGTTTATTGTTATAGAATAGATCAAGTTAAATCTTCACATAATAAAGCAAAGGGAGTGAGTTCACGAAATCTTACAATCGAAGACTATAAAAACGTTTTATTAACTGGGGCCTCACTATATGGTAATAGAACAATGTTTAGATCAAAAGCACATAAAATAACTACAGTTAAAGTAAATAAAAAAATTCTTTGTGGCAAAGATAACAAAAGAAAACGTAATGTTAATGAAACACAATTTTTAGAGTTAAGTAATGAAGACCATGGTACGACATCAATAAAACATCAGAGATTAATTGAAAAAGATATTTTAGAAAATGTTGAATGGCTAGAATCAAATTCATTTTGCTTGGGTGAGATGATACAAAACAATTATGTGAACGATGGAGAATCATTAGATAGCCTTAAATTTCAAAAGGAACATATTGAAAAAGAACTATTTTATAAATCAGTTGAATTGGAGATGTTTTATTATGATCGAGACTTTGGAAAATATAAATGAAAATGATTTTGAGTTTGTAAAAAGTATTTTTATTATATTTAATTTTAATTTAAAACATTGTACAAAAATATTAATATTAAACTTAATATAAGATAAGATAATATGTAAATAAAAATTAATTAAATAAATGATTTATTATACTACAAAATGTCTTCCTTGTTTATCCAGCTAGTCTTTGAAAACCCAAGCCACTTAACCAAAACTTTATTTCCTTTTCGCCTTACAATTTTTTCAACTAGGTATGTGTGGGGAAATCGTGTTTTTTTCAGTTCTTCTTTATAGAATCCGCCCTGAATCGGGCTACCATCTAAATCTTCAAGTAAGTATGTTTTAGGGTATGTATTCTTCACCTTTCTAATTTTAAAGATTTCAGTTGTATAGTTCGGTGTATACCCTTTCTCAAAGACATGTTTGTATTTACTGATACGAACGTGGTCCCCCTTACGGAATTTACTTGCAACAAATATTTTCAGGTGATTATACGATGTTTGTAATATTTGTTTTTCATTGGAAGAATTGACTTTACTTGGACTCATTTTTATTGTTCTATGCTCTCTATTATTATATTTATTAATTAATTGTTTATACATATCTATCCACTTATATTTTCCATTGAAACTAAACTCACGCCACATTAACTCTTTAAGAGTTCTATTGAAACGTTCAACTATTGATGCTTTTAGAGTACTGAAGGTTGAATAATGATTTATCCTATAACTTTTCATTAATACCTTAAATTTGGAATTAAAGAATTCAGTGCCATCATCAGTTTGCAGGTTTCTTGGTGTTCCATGACCCGATTTAAATATTCTCTCCATGGCTTGGGAAACATCATTTGCATTTTTTGATTTTAATGCCTCACCCCAAGCATATTTCGAAAATGTGTCTATAACAGTCAACAAGTATCGGTACCCATCATTAGATTTTGAAAAGGCTCCCATTTCAACCAAATCTGCTTGCCACAGATCGTTTATACCCCTTGTAATCACTCGTCTTCGTAGAAAGTTTTTTCGAGATGGTCCGTGCAACTCATTTACGATTTCTCGCTTAATCATATTCTTCTAATAGGCTGAAAAGCGACACCAATGTGGTTTTTTTCGGTAATGATATCGGTTTTGTTACATATTTAAATATATAGTCCTCAATGGTTTTAATCTTTTCCAGAATTTTGGCAAAAATTTGGTCAGCGCTGTCTGCCCTCTTACTATTCAATTCAATTTTATTTTCTAAGCTTGAAATTTTTGTGAGTCGACGATTAAAATTTTGAGTTATAATTTTTCTTAAATCTTCTCCCAACTTTCCGAGGATCTCATCAGTATATTGTTTCGTTGCTAGATCATTGTTGTCTAAAGGCTTAGATCCGTTTTTGATACGTTTATTTTGAGCATTTAGATTACCGTCCTCATCGATGAATAATCCCTCAGTAGAATTAACACGTCTTTTCAAATTTTCTGATCGTTCCTTATCAACAGAAAAATGTCCAAACTTGTCGACAGACATGATGTTTATAAATGTAAAACATATTTGTCCTTCCTATTTATACTCATTAATATATAATCCTTTCTTCACGCAATTCCTCTAATATTGAAAAAATTTCGTTATTGTGGCTGGTGTTACCCGCTCCTTTTGATGCTACTAAAATTTCCAATCGTTCGACTAACTCATTTACACCATTCCAATATACATAGTTTGGATTTGATTTCTGAAGAGTCATGTAACCAAAGCCTGTTTTTGAGCGAAGTGGAGTAGACGTTGTAGGACTGAAATCTTTGTCTATCAACTTCTTAATAATATGGCTATATTTGTATGCTCGTGTACCCTTGATTCTGTTATTAGGTTTAAAGCCTACTCTATGTATATTCGTTTCTAAAATAATTTTTTTATACATTTTCAAGTCTTGATCATCATTGTTTTCAGGTTTACTAAGAAAAATTAGAGAGTACAGACCAGGAGTCAGATCACAACTCATTCCACTAGAAAATGTTATTTTATTATTTTTAATTTTTAATTCTTTATCTCCCAAAGTTAATGAATTGTTTGCGCTTTTTTTAGGTCCATAACCCTTATCGAACACATTTCCTCTGGTCAAATTACTGATATTAAAATCATAATTATAACTAGTGTTATTATCTTCTAGCTCTGCATCCACACCCATATCGGCCTCTCCTGTATACATTGGTAAAGGTGTTGTCCCTTCTTCTTCACTTTTCTCCTTTTTCTCTTCTTCTATATCTTCCTCTATGTTCTTTTGTGAAAAGAATTGATTATAGGAATCACTATCATCGAAAGACCTTGGTGGAGTTATGTTTCGATTAGACTGCAGATCTTTCTCATTAGTTGTAAAGTAGATATCGTCAAGCTCTCTCTCATCACCATCGTATGTTTTAATTTGCTTCATTTCACGCTTTACTTTTATACTATCTTTTACATTAGAAACCTTTTGTTTTTTATTTTCCTTAACAAGTTCATGTAAGGGTTCAGTAATAGGTTTAAAAGTCTCCTCCAATTGTAAATTCGTATGATTTTTGACTTTTTTGAGATCATCGAATTTTCGCTTCAAAGCAAATCTAGCTTTGGTTAACTGTGACAAAATATTCATTGTAGTATATTTTACAAACTTTATAGGTAAAAGATTTTAAATTTTCGAAATTTATGTAGTCACTCCTCAGTTACTAAACAAATACTATTTAGGGAACGCCATAATCTGTAATATTTATACACCATTTCCGAATAAAAAAAGATTCGATACATTTTCTTCATTATATTTAAAAAAGTGTATTTATTGTTATATTCTTAAAATCTCAATCTTTTTAATCATTACTGACTTATTTCTAAATACAAATTGTCATTACTTTTATAAATATTAAATTTTCCATCAACCATTTCATTGATGATATCATCTTGAAGAGAGGTGTACCTTTCCGGCATGTACAGGATGTGCTCCTCCAACTCGAGAGCAATAGATTCTCCAACCTTTGTTGTTTTGCGCTCCGCCTTGAGGATCGGGAATCTTACATTTTCAGGCATCCTTGTCTTCGATAGCAGTGTCTTTTTATTAAATTTATTGAACTCTTTAATTACAATATTCATCTGGTTTTCCTGATTCATGATGGTTGTTGAGGTTTTTAGACTTGGTACAGTTGTTCCACGTTGTATTTAGCTGTATTTTGATGTTTACTACCTGTATAGCAGTTGTTCAGTACTTGTTTCGTAGTTGCTTACTACTTGTTTTAGCTGGTTAATAGCTGTTATTAGATGGTTATTATCTGTTTAGTAGCTGTTAACTGGTTGTTTACTAGTTGTTATAAGCTGGTCACAAGCTGTTTTGTGCTGTTATGAGCTGTTATAGTTTTTTTGTTAAGAATGATCAAAAATTCTTGTCCTCTAGATGACGTTCGATGTGAAGTAAAAACTTAGACTGTGAATTTGAACGCGTGCAGGTTCACTTTTTATACTATACAGAGTTCACACATACACGTACCCATACATTGATTTTCAACCCCCCAAATGTAAATTAACCATTTAAATATACCGGTTTTGACTCCACATCTTCTACGAAAGAAAGTAGAAAAGCGAGGCATAGGTGTCCACAGTTGTATGTATCAAAGTCTTGAACTCTATCGTAGTTGTATTGTATTCTATGTCCCAAGTATTTCACAACTTCTCTAGGTGGCTGAAGATTTCCAAAACTGTCGAAATAATGTATATTATTTTTATTTTTATTATATGCAACCCAATGTGTACCACTTGATCGGGAATTATCTAAGTTTACTATACCACACTCCCTACTTTTTGGTGCTTCTGGGAGTAGATCTCTCATAAACACCCCTCTAAAATGTGGGATATATTTCCTAGCAAAATGTATAATGTCGATATTTGATAGTGGTCTATTGGGTAGCAGAGAAATTAGTTTTTTCGCTTCTTAATTCCTTTCCCCTTACTATAGGGCTTAAGAAAGAAACCATAACCCTTTCTATAGGGCTTGAGATATAATCCTTCTCCTACAGCAACACTTTTAATTTTCCTATTGTGACGTTTTTTCTCCTCCATATCTTCCTTAACCATTCTCGCATTGTTAATTGTTTTTGCAATTGCTGCACTACCACTTGCTAAACTACCAAGAGCGCTGAGGGCTGTCAAGATCGGCACGATTGGTAGAAAACCTTCAATTTTGGGTACATTAATTACACGAGGTACTTTAACATTTTTCTTAGAACCCATTGATTGATGAATTGATTTACGTGCAACTTTAATTGCACTCATAATGTCTAATGGTTTTTGTTTTTTTAATGTCTTAGTAGCAGCATTAATTACAGTCGAAAGGTTTGTCTTCTTCATTTTATTCTTCAATATCTCTTTCCTTCCTTTCTTTTCCGTTTTATTCAATCCCATACCAAATTTTTTCTTGGCTTTCATTATATTTGTAACAAAGTATGCTGCTGCTCTTTCACCAAGACTGCTATCTGGTGCCTTGACACGCGACCAGGCTTTGTCAATTAATATGGAGTCTGCCCTATGTCGTTCACTCAATGCCTTGTTTTGAGAATATGCGATATCGTGCTCTTTGCAAGCTTCATCCAATGGGTTTATTCCTTGATCACCACGTTCCAACCGTTTCTGTAACTTTGTACCCGGTCCACAAAAATTATATCCCGGAATATGGGCTTCAAACGGTAATGTATTAATTAGCTTATCGACAAGACCACCACCGTGTTTACAATTAAAAATACGACTGATGCGATTATAAAAACGTTTCCCCATTTTATTGATGTTTAATCATCAAAGATTTCTCATTGAATGAGGTACATTAGGTTAAAAGATGCGTTTAATAAGTCAGAAACAAAAAATTGTAGTTAGAAATATTAACGATGAAAACGAGAAAAATCTACCGCCACGACATAGTGCTCTCTTACCGAACACAATAAGGGCTCTAATTGTTGGGCCTTCGAATTGTGGTAAAACTAATATTATGTTAAGTCTAATAGAGAGTCCTAATGGATTAAAATTCGAAAATGTTTATATATTTTCAAAAAGTTTATATCAACCTAAATATGAGTACTTGGAGAAATTAATCAAACCGATTAAAGGAATGGGATATCATACATTCTCCCATAATGAGGGTGTACTAGACCCCAGTGAAGCTAAAAACAATTCCATTATGATATTCGATGACGTAGCTTGTGAAAAACAAGATAACATAAGATCTTATTTTTGTATGGGTCGACATAAAAATATCGACTCTTTTTATTTATGTCAAACGTATAGTCATATACCTAAACATCTGATTCGTGACAATGCCAACTTTATTATAATGTTTAAGCAAGATGATTTAAATATGCGGCATATATATCGGGACCATATTAACACTGATATGAATTATGAAACATTTGTGAAAATTTGTCAAAAATGTTGGGAGGACAAGCACGGATTCCTATTAATTAGCAAGGATAACGAAATGGATAACGGAAGATACAGAAAAGGATTTGATCAATTTATTATGATTCAAGGAGTAATTTCAATATAAAGCTTGGTTAGATACTTACAATCCCACAGTTTATCAAGAGATTTCAATATGTCTAGATCACTTGCATTATCCTTGAATGGAAATAGTTCCATTATAAATACAAACTTTTTTCCACCTATCGAATTGAATGGTCAATATGAGTGCGCTCTTATCGATTTTAATATGTATAATTCGATTCCAAATATTGATGAAAAAAATAACCTCTTCCACATCGGTGACAAGGTTATTACAATTCCAACTGGATCATATGAATTGAATGATATCACCGATTTCATTTACAATAAACTAAAAGACTATAACCTGGAAAATACATTTAAAATTCAAAGTAATAATAATACACTTCAAGTTGAAATAACTACCATGCGTGAGTCAGTTTACTTTAATAAGGAAAGATCGGTTGGACAGCTGTTTGGTTTCCATCAAAAAGTACTAGAACCACATCCTACAAAAACCTATCGATCAGATCAGACCGTGAACATATTAAAAATTAATACAATTCGTTTGGAATGTAATATAATCAGCGGTTCATATGTAGATAATACACCGAATCATACATTACATGAGTTTGGCATTAATGTTCCGCCTGGGTATAAAATGACAGTGACACCACATAACCTAATTTATTTACCAATCAACTGTGACGAAATAAGCACACTATCTATACGCATAGTTGATCAAAACGGTGATTTGGTGAATTTACGTGGTGAAAACGTTTCAATTCGCATGCACATTCGGTTAATAGAATGATTATTTATAATAAAAGACGTAGCTTAAGTCCTCAGCCAAGCATTACTAATTGTAAAGCTATAGAAAGAGGATCAAAAGTAAAAAGAAGCTCACTTACTTTGAAAAATAAACTATTTTTAAAGTCGTTAGGCTTGAAGCTTCGAGTATAATATAAAAGGTGGAAAGGAAAACAATGAACGAAATTTTAAATGTTCGAGAAAAGGTTTACTCAGATGAGAGTATTTCGAAGAAAGAGTTTCATACTTATTCATCGTATAATCAAACATTTAAGCCAAACGATGAAATTCGAATTACTATTCAAAATCAAGACTTGTACGTGCTTCCTCACGAAAGTTACCTTAATTTTCAAGGAATTATTAGAAAAGATTCACCGAATGGACCTACAACTGAAAATGTTACCACTTTTTTTAAAAATAATTGTATGGCTTACTTTTTGGATGAAATTAAGTACGAAATAAATGGATGTGAGATTGATAAAACACGATTTGTCGGTATGACTACAACCCTAAAAAATTATATATCTCTGGATAATCTTCAAAGTCAAAATCTATTAAATTCCGGATGGAGCAGTGGGGACGAAATATCTACGGGACCCCACTTTAACTTTTCTGTACCATTAAAAAATTTATTGGGATTTGCTGAGGATTATAAAAAAGTTTTGTTAAATTGTAAACACGAACTAGTGTTGATGCTAACTAAGAATCTTGGTGATGTGTTTGAACAAACCAGAAATGAACAAGCTTTTAAGTTGGAAATGACGAATATAACCTGGAAAATTCCCCATGTAACTCCGAGCGATTTTGCAAAAATTAAGATGTACGATATTATTAAAAGTGGTGTAAACCTACCAATCGCATTCCGGAGTTGGGATTCATATGTTAACCCCAAATTGGGGTATGGAAGTCAACACAGCTGGAATGTGAAATTGTCGGCTAACCGCGAAAAACCAAGATTTGCTATAATTGGATTTACACTAAATGGAGAACTTATCACAAATAACTTATCAAACTTGAAAGTTCACTTGAATTCAGAGTCATATCCATATGATAATCTGAATGTTGATTTTAGTAAGAATCAGTATGCTCACCTATATGAAATGTATACAAGATTTCAGTCTAGTTACTATAATCGTGAATCACAACCATTTTTGACCCCAAATGAATTTAAATTGAAGGCCCCTATTATTGTGGTTGATCTTTCATATCAAAACGAATCAGTGAAAACTGGTCCTATTGATGTGAGAATTTCAATAGAACTGAAGACACCAAGTCATGAAAATACCCAAGCTTACTGTCTCCTCATACATGACCGTTTAGTTGAATATAACCCATTAAACGGACTAGTACAACGAGTTGTTTAACATTAGAAAAATGTTGAATGATACTGTTTCGATTGATGTTCAAGGTTTCTTTGATAATAATAATAATTTTATTTTAAAGGAAATTGGAATTGTATTCGAAAAAGATCCAAACTTGAATAATAGTATTTTAATAGAACCACCATATGATTTTACTTTGCTAAATACAAAATCTCGAAAGACTGCAATTTGGTTAACCAATACACATCACAAAATTTTTTGGAACGATGGAGAGAACAGTTTTCCACAAACTCGAAAGTATCTAAGGACAATTACAAGCGGAAAACAAATTATTTGTAAAGGTGTGGAAAAAAAACGATTTCTACAGAAGTTTTTTGGGAGTCGTCAGCTCATTAATATCGAGGAAATGGGCTGTCCGTCATTAAACAGGTATAAAGGAAACCGGTTTCCCTATTGTGAAACACACCTTAAGGGCGGGGTTTGTGCTCTAAACAATGCATACATTATTTTGACATTTTTTAAAAGTAGCTCCAAAACAATAAAATAATTGTTATACATCATTTTAAAGTTGAGACTAGATGTGTAAAGACCTACAAGAAAATAGAATTAACAAAATGAAATTTCATGAGGAAATTGACCAATTTATTGAACAATTTAAAGGAGAGATAACTGGTCAGCATTTTCAATATCTTCTAAACACAAAATCTATGTTCATGAATCGAGGTGGACATGATCTCAAAAGTACGAATTATGGTGAACACTTTACATTTTGTAATCCAGAAATGACGTCGGAAACGTGCGCCTGCTTCTTCTATGCAAATCGCCGGAATCAAAGCAGAAAATTAATTTCTATGTATAACAAAAATGTTCGCAATATCAAAATAAATGAATAAATGTATTATTATGCTACAAAATAAACTTCTGACTTTTTATTTCGAGTTAAAATTACAGGTACGGAGAATGGAAAATATTTCCTTGACTGAGATATGTCGGCTACTTGCGAGCTGTTGCGCGGTCGTGATTTCAACCCCTATTATGGGAACGTCGTATGAGCTCGTATGAGGTCGTTGGCGTGAGGCCCATGATCTTGTCAATGAGCGTGCGCCTTCTGGGTTGTGCATGTGTCCCTTTTATTGCGGTCAGGTAATTGACAGGTGCGCATGTTCGGGTAGCTCTTGCTTGAATCCCTTTTATGACATGTTTATGACCCATTTGTGGAAAGGAGAGAATCTTAGACAATTTACCAGTTAAACGTTCTGGGGCGGAAACAAAAATGTGTATTTGAAAATATTCCACATCTGAGAATCATTAACTTGTGAGATTTATTTTATTGGGGTTCTTTTGATTTCTAAATTAGTTTTACAATCATAGGAAACATTATTCCCCAACATGATCGGACATGTTCCTCTAAGATAACCATCTTTGAATACTTTGGGTGTGCGACCTTTCACACGTGCACAGCAACACCTGTGATAATGAGGCAAAAGGGTACGTGATCACACCTTTCCCCAACATGATCGGATATGTTCCTCTAAGATAACAACCTTTGGATACTATGGTTGTGCGACCTTTCTCACGTGCACCTTTCTCACCTGACTATTAATTTCACATAATGAGGGGAAGGATACATGATCAATATTGTCACATGGGGATGTGGGGGCGATGGGGGCAATTAAGTATACTCTTTATAGACATGATCGCGACATTTTTATGACTTCAAAGCCCATTAAAATCAGTTAATTTATTGGATTATGCTAATTGTCCCAGAACCCGCATACGTTAATGAGGGGGGAGGGGGGGCCGGGGGCCATTAATATGCTAATTGTCCCAGAACCCGTCTTTCCCTACTACTACCAACCCCAAAGATCAGTTTAATTGACACAAAAATAGTGGATTCCACTGCAAATGTTATTAATAAAGTAGAGTCAAATAACAATGACTTAGAATTAAAACATACATTGTTAATAATAATTGTTGTTATAATGTGCGCAAATTGTTTCTATAAACTGTATAAATTGCATAATAAATGTCTAAAAAAGAAATATATGAGGCAGGCAAATGATCTGGACAAAATTTAAAACAAAAAAATAGAGCACAAACAACATTATTTGAAAAACAATTCTGTAATCAACTGTTAAACATTAAGAAAATGGAATAAAATAAATAAAAATAAATACAAATAAAAATATATTTACTAAAATATGGCTACGCTAAAGGCAATTAGAGAGGATTATGATAGGAACCCTTATTTTAAAGAAAGAGTTCTGCAATTAGGCTCAGGGATTTCAGTAAGCATATACGATTTAGAAAATGTATATACTGAAACCTTTGATTTAGATTTTTCCCCAATAATACTTTGCACAAGCACCCAAAAGGGAATTGTATTATTCACCATTCCAGGTGTACAAGTTAGATCTGTAGTAGACGAGCACCCAGTACTAGGTAGAACAATAGTGTTGATGGTCCTTAAGAAATAATTCATATCCATAATATAATGAAATGTAATGAATTATATAAGCAAATAAATAACATAAAAATTGACTTTGATAAATCATATAAGTCACTTACTCAAACCAGGCCAATTCAAAAAAATACTATTAAAAACATGTAGAAATACTAGTAAAATGCTTTAATGAAGCACGAATACTAGTACATGGCCAGAGGAAAAAATCAAATAAAGATCATTGGTCCCAAGTATCAAAATTTTTGATCAGACTACGATCTAATTTAATATCAATTAAACAAAAGTTCAATTTAGATATATCAGTACCGACCATACTTAACACTACTCTAACAGTTAAAACTGGTGATGAACTGGAATCAACAGAACGAACTGACATTGACCGAATAGAATCAGAAGACCTTACAGAGACTAACCCTAAAATAGAAGAGCAAGATTTAAATAATCTTACTATTCCAGCTGTTTAATGTCAGATCTGGATAATTCTACAGATTCTTATGATAGTTGTTCAAGCATAATAGAAATTAAAATAAGCAACAATATCACAATGGCACAATCTAATATTGATTTTATTAATACAGCATCCAAGCTTATACCAGTTTTCGATGGTAAGGCTAAAAACATAACAAGTTTTATTGATTCCAATTAGCAGTTTCGATAATAAAAACAAAGCTAAAGGGTGTCGCCAAAAATCTAATCGGATATGAAACAACAATAACTGAAGTCATTTCCAGATTAAAAAGCAACGTCAAAGGCAAAACAGTCAAAGCAATGACTAAAAATTGTACAATCGATAAGGTAAAACTTATCAATACTATGAATGATGCCATATCAAAATTTGTAAACAGTTGAAAAGAAGCAACCGGACAGCCAAACGCTATATTACAAAAATTATCCACAGCGCGGCGGAAACCGCGGACGAGGAAATTGCAGAGGTAACTTTCGTAGTCGTAATAATAATTATGATGTCTTTCATGACATACAAGATAATTATATTACAGATATAAAAGGTATAAGTCAAGAGGTAACCAAATCCAAGGGGTTAACTTCTATTGAGATACAGACCACTAAGTACATAATCCAACACGATTTTCATATCGTGGATTTACATTTCGCTATTCCTTGTGATGGCATATTATGAATCGATTTTATAAAAAAATACACCTGTCAATTAGACTTCAAGCCATCTTAAGATAGGCTTATATCACCAGTTTAAAAAAAAAAATTGATGAAATTCGCCTTCAAGGAAACCTTTGTTTTCCGGTAAGGTACATCTCCCTTATTAAGAAAAGGGCACTTAAAATATTTTCTTTGGTACAAACTTTTTTTTAAGTGTAAAAAACGTTTTTCGCACTTTTTTATTTTCTAACTCGAGTTCTGATAAACCGAATTCGGTCATTAAAGACTCATTTTACAGGTAATAGACCTAATAACTCAAAATTCCCAATTAATGTTCCAATAACATACAGTTCTGGCAACAACTCAATACTTCTGCCAGCAAGATCCCAAGTTATTAGAAAAAATCCAACTAAATTCAAAAGAAGACAGTGTATTGATTCCAAATCTAGAAATTAAGCATGGTATTTTCATAGCGACTACCATAGCAACATCTAAGAACGCTTTCAAATAAAGATCAAGTAGTCAGTACGAATAATTTAACTTATGAATCACTTTTGAACTACGATGTAGTCAAAACTAATCTAGAAAATAGAGAAAAATCTGTACTATCTCAACTTTCAAAAACTTTCCTCAACAATTCAAATCACAGCTTTCAAGTTTATGCACCCAATATAATGATATATTCGGATTGGAAACTGAACCAATAGCACAAATAATTTTTATAAACAAAAACTGAGATTAAAGGATGATGTATATAAAAAACAAGGAAGAACGATATAGTCGACTACCTCGACTATCAGATACCCGTTACTCAGCTAAAGGGACCAACGGGAAATGGAGATATGCAAGCAGCAAAACGAGATTGAAATGCGCCACCTACCGGCGCTAGACAGACTTAAGCGTTATGGGCGTTAGAGTGGGCGTGGCAACATTTTTTTTTTGGATCAACCGATAGGTATTGACGAGACCAATACATTTCAGTTAACATTTTTTATCTAGCATGAAAATTGTGGGTGCCGCAGGCTTGGGCGGTTTGTGGGCGTTAGAGTGGGCGTGGCATATTTGCGTAACAAACTTGCGCTGCGCACAAGGCTACGGAATCTAAATCTGAGATCCCAATTCTCTACCTTGATAGTTTCCGAGATATCCACGTTCATATTTACGATTTTTTGAAGTTTGTGGGCGGTTTGTGGGCGTAAAAGTGGGCGTGGCAAACTTTTTCTTTATCAATCGATAGGTATTGATGAGAACAATAAATTTCAGTTAAAATTTTTATTCTAGCATCAAAACTGTAGGAGCAACATTTTTGGGCGGTTTGTGGGCGTTAGAGTGGGCGTGGCACTCTACTGAAACAAACTTGCGCTGCGTAAGAAGCTTAGGAATCTGCACGCCAAATCTCAATAGCCTAGCTCTCATAGTTTCCGAGATCTCAGCGTTCATCCGGACAGACAGACGGACAGACGGACAAACGGACAGACGGACATGGCTAGATCGACTCGGCTAGTGATCCTGATCAAGAATATATATACTTTATGGGGTCGGAAACGCTTCCTTCTGCCTGTTACATACTTTCCGACGAATCTAGTATACCCTTTTACTCTACGAGTAACGGGTATAAAAATGACACCACTCAAATTGCTCAGGATAAGTTCTTCAAATGCCTCAGTACTGTATTCTAATAAAATAATTAGATCCACATCGGTCCTTGTAATCGCGCCTAACAATTCGAATCGTGCTTTTTACCTTTTTAACGAATGGGTTAAAATTGTTAACAACGTAACAACATATAACAATATATTTTTTGAATAAAAAAATTAAAATTAAAACCCTAAAAATGGAGTCATTACTTGCTTGTGATTTGTGCACCAAAAATGTGGAGATGAGTGAGTTTGAAGCTCATTATGCTCAGTGCTCAAAGCCTCGGAATGCCTTCGAGGTTTTAATGTGTAAGTCTAAAATAAGGTGTGACTTATGCTCTACCTTAGTGCATAATTATGAATTTGACGAGCACTATCAAAATTGTAATGGACAAAAAAATGCATTCAATATTTTAATGAATGTTGAAAAACGGCAACCCCAAAACAAAGGGAAAATCATCTGGACGATCATCCCACAACATTATCAAATGCTCTCAAACGGATGAGAATGGATGAGGGTAAGGAAGTACTCAATCAAGAAAAAAAAACTAAGATTAGCGAAAATAAAAAGGATTTAAAATTATAACTTTTATGCCCTACTTGTGGTGAAAAATATCTTGCATCAAGGGAACGTCAACACATATTGACCGATAAGCATAAAAATGCATCAGCCAGAGAAGTCAAAAATAATGAAAATATAATTCTTCCTAACTCACAAACTGATTTTCCTGTAAAATCATATCGAATCAATAGTACAGTCCAAAACACTATTGATTTAAAAGATTTTTATCAGCATTGCCAAAAAAATATAATTGAAATTATAAAGCATTGCGTGATAGAATATAGAGCCATTAAATTCAACCTAAGAGTTTATGGTACCTATATTAAACAAACAGACGAAGGAGTTACTGTTGAAACAACAAAACATTTTGGGACTGCATATAAATCTGTATACCAAAATGAAAACATTATCGATGAACTAAATATGGCAGTAGATAGCTTATTAGCATCGAGCAGTGAGTTTCAAGAAAAAGACTCTGGTTGGGCAATAAAAAATTTCAATTATTTTGAAATTACTATAATCAAGCTAGAAAACATTCCTGCTAGCGGATACATTCAGGCCCCGAAGAATATAAGAGCCCGAAATGCACTTATAAACGTAAAGAATACTGACTATTTTGTTTCAAATGGTGCATACTGGCATTCTTAGCTAATAAATCTCATGAGAGTGCTACCTTTACAACAGCAAAGCAAAAAAAGTATTCACGAGAGAAAATGACAAAGCCCACAACTTACCACATTAATATTAATAATGAAATAATTGTATATGACGGTATAAGATTGGATTTTTCAGGAATCGAGTTTCCAATCACGAATAAAGGAATTATTCATTTCGAGAAAAATAATAAAGATTTTAGTATAAATATTTATGAGATCGATGCTGATGGTGACAAAATTATCGGTCCAACGTTTAGAACTAAATGTATTCGAAGTAACCACATAAATATATTGGGAATAAATAACGTTAACCAAGAAAGTATGCATTACGCTTATATTACAAGTGTAAAAAGATTATGCTACTCACAGCATTCCAAGGCCAAATCAGGAGGATATTTTTGTGATAACTGTCTACAGTTTTTCACGGTTAATAATACTACCCACAACAAATTTGAATGCGGAAAAGTGGCCTCGTTTTACCCTGAACCAAATACTACAACTTCATTCAAGGGCTTTCACAAAAAATTATCTCCTCCGGTGGTGATATATGCCGATATTGAGGCTGTTCCTGAAAACTATAGAACATGCCTAAATTCGTCTTCAACTTCGTCAACAACAAAAGTGCAGAAGCATACTGCATGTGCCGTATCATTCTATGTAGCACATAAATATAATCCTGATCTTAACGAATTGTGGACATATGAAGGTATGAAAAAAAAATCAAAAAATTAATTAATTACTTTTTTAAAAACTAATTCAAATTTTGTATAATTTTATAGGCGCTGACTGCATACAAAAATTCTGCAAATCACTAAAGGAAAAAACTACGAGCTTGTTATACCCGTTACTCGTAGAGTAAAAGGGTATACTAGATTCGTCGGAAAGTATGTAACAAGCAGAAGGAAGCGTTTCCGACCCCATAAAGTATATATATTCTTGATCAGGATCACTAGCCGAGTCGATCTAGCCATGTCCGTCTGTCCGTCTGTCCGTCTGTCCGTCTGTCCGTCTGTCCGTCTGTCCGTCTGTCCGTCTGTCCGTCTGTCCGTCTGTCCGTATGAACGCTGAGATCTTGGAAACTATAAGAGTTACAATACTGGGATTAGGCATGCAGATTCCTGAGATTCCTGCGCAGCGCAAGTTTGTTTCAAAAGAGTGCCACGCCCACTCTAACGCCCACAAACCGCCCAAAACTGTGGCTCCTACAGTTTTGATGCTAGAACAAAAATTTTAACTGAAATGTATTGTTCTCATCAATACCTACCGACTGACCTAAAAAAAGTTTGCCACGCCCACTTTAACGCCCACAAACCGCCCACAAACTTCAAAAAATCGTAAATATGAACGCGGATATCTCGGAAAATATCAAAGATAGAGAAACGAGATTTCAGATTTAGATTCCGTAGGCTTGAGCGCAGCGCAAGTTTATTACGCGAATATGCCACGCCCACTCCAACGCCCACAAACCGCCCAAGTCTGTGGCGCCCACAATTTTCATGGTAGATAAAAAATTTAAACTGAAATGTATTGGTCTCGTCAATACCTATCGATTGATTTAAAAAAAACTTTGCCACGCCCACTCTAACGCCCACAACGCTTAAATCTGTCTACCGCCGGTAGGTGGCGCATTTGCTGCTTGTATATCTCCATTTTCCTTTGGTCCCTTTAGCTGAGTAACGGGTATCTGATAGTCGAGGTACTCGACTAAAGCGTTCTTCCTTGTTTTACATGTACTGGTCGACCCCTAAAAACCCGATTGCTAGCACAAGCCATGAACAGGAAGGCAACTGCTGTGCCTGTGAAAAGGAAGTCAACGCTGATGACCTGGACAAATATTTGGATCAATTTTCTGGAAAATACATGGGTCCCATTCATAAAAATTGTAATTGTATGACATACATTTATTCATTACTGAATTAGAAGGAGACTTAAGCCCCATACCATGTAATAAAGAGCTTTATATAGCGCTAACGCAGACAATTAAAACAAGGAAGAACGCTATAGTCGAGTACCTCGACTATCAGATACCCGTTACTCAGCTAAAGGGACCAAAGGGAAATGGAGATATGCAAGCAGCAAAGCGATTTTGAAATGCGCCACCTATCGGCGGTAGACAGATTTAAGCGTTATGGGCGTTAGAGTGGGCGTGACAAATTTATTTTTTGGGTCGATCGATAGGTAAAGACGCGACCAATACAGTTCAGTTAAAATTTTTTATCTAGCATGAAAATTGTGGGCGCCACAGGCTTGGGCGGTTTGTGGGCGTTAGAGTGGGCGTGGCATATTTGCGTAACAAACTTGCGCTGCGCACAAGGCTACGGAATCTAAATCTGAGATCCCAATTCTCTATCCTTGATAGTTTCCGAGATATCCACGTTCATATTTACGATTTTTTGAAGTTTGTGGGCGGTTTGTGGGCGTAAAAGTGGGCGTGGCAAACTTTTTTTATCAATCGATAGGTATTGATGAGAACAATACATTTCAGTTAAAATTTTTATTCTAGCATCAAAACTGTAGGAGCCACAGTTTTGGGCGGTTTGTGGGCGTTAGAGTGGGCGTGGCACTCTACTGAAACAAACTTGCGCTGCGTAAGAAGCTCAGGAATCTGCACGCCAAATTTCAATAGCCCAGCTCTCATAGTTTCCGAGATCTCAGCGTTCATCCGGACAGACAGACGGACAGACGGACATGGCTAGATCGACTCGGCTAGTGATCCTGATCAAGAATATATATACTTTATGGAGTCGGAAACGCTTCCTTCTGCCTGTTACATACTTTCCGACGAATCTAGTATACCCTTTTACTCTACGAGTAACGGGTATAATTACGGTCCGATAAATTCCCACTCCCAAGAATTGATGATATTTTGGATCAACTTAATGTCAGGATTTCATCAAATTGAACTCGAAAAAACTTCAAGGGATACAACGTCATTTTCAACGAGCAAGGGCTCGTAGCGCTTCACGCGATTACCTTTCGGATTAAAAATAGCGCCTAATTCATTTCAGAGAATGATGACTATTGCATTCTCTGGATTAGAACCTTCACAAGAATTCCTTTTTATGGATGATATAATAGTTATAGGTTGTTCCGAAAAACATATGCTTTAAAACTAACCAGACGTTTTTGAGAAATGCAAGAAATACAATCTAAAGTTACATCCAGAAAAATGTTCATTTTTTATGCGTGAGGTGACTTTTCTCGGTCATAAATGCACAGATAAAGGAATACTTCCAGACGACAAGAAATATGACGTCATTATGAATTACCCTGCGTCGCACAATGCGTACAGCGCTAGACGATTTGTAGCATTTTGCAATTATTATAGACGTTTCATAAAAAATTTCGCAGAAAATACACTGCACATAACTATATTATGTAAAAAGAAAGTTTCTTTTTGAGTGGACAGATGAATGCCAAAACGCATTCCAATATTTAAAATCAAATCTCATGGAACCTACTTTGCTACAATATCCCGATTTCAGCAAAGAATTTTGTATAATTACTTATGCAAGTAAGCAAGCGTGTGGAGTGGTTTTAACTCAAAACCATAACGGACTCCAACTTCCCATTGCATATGCATCAAGAGCTTTCACTAAGGGAGAAAGTAATAAGTGTACAACTGCGCAGGAATTAGCTGCAATTCACTGGGGAAGATTACATATTCGACCATATATTTATGGAAATCACTTTACAATCAAAACAGATCACAGACCTTTAATATATCTACTTTCAATGATAAATCCGAGTTCTAAACTGACACGTATGAGGCTAGAGTTAGAAAAGTATGATTTCACAGTTGAATACCTAAAGGGAAAAGACAATTGTGTAGCTGATGCGTTATGAAGAATAACCATTAAAGATCTACAAAACATTACTGGAAATATAAAGAAAGTCACTACTAGATGTCAAAATAGACAGAATTCTAAGCCCAACGTATATGAAGTCATAAACAATGACGAAGTACGTAAGGTAGTGACTTTGCATGTAAAAATATGCTATGTTTATTTAAACATGGTGGGAAAATTACTGCAAGATATCATGTTAGCGATTTATATACCAATGGAATCCTAGACTTAGGTCAATTTTATCAAAGGCTTGAAATGCAAGCCGGTATAAACAAAATCAGCCAACTCAAAATGGCACCGTGAGAAAATATCTTTAAACATGTATCAATAGATAATTTTAAAAAAATGGGCAACAAGATATTGAATGCCTTAAGAGGTTATATACCTTTTTTTAATTCAAAAAACGACAAATTTTTTTTTTGCTGAATCCTAAAGTATATCCCCTAGAGAACATTTTCCCAAATTTTCATAGAGATCCGAAAAATAGTTCGATAGGAAAACAGCGTTTTGAGGCGCGGTTCGTCACGGCTGCGGACAGCGTCAAGCAACTTTGAATGCGATTATCTCAAAGTCGTGTTTTTTCAAAAGTGCCTTTGCTGTGACCGCGATTGCACAAGAACTATTTGATCGATCTTCTTCATTTTTTTTTTTAATTATTCGTAATGACTGTGCCGAGTTCGTGAACGATTCAGTTTTTATGATTTTGCAGATCAGAATTTTTTAATAAAATTTTTAGAACTCGAAAAATCAACTTTTTGGAAAAATCGTTACTGTATGCAGAAAAAACCAAATATTCTTGAAAATAATCGTTCACGAACTGGAAATAATACTATACTAATAAAAAATTTTTGGTTTTTTGATTTCAGTTGACCTGCTGGACTTCCATCGTGGTCACCGCAAGGCGCTATAAAAAAAAGGGTTCCGAGAGAATTGCCATAACTTCGTAAATTATTTATATTTTTCAAGAAAAAACGCTTGTTGTTTCGATAAAAATCCAAAGTTCCCTCAATTTTTTCGCTCAAAAAGGTATAAAACCCCTTAAGAGTAGCGCTACGCAACCCGCTGGCCCTTATAGAAAAACAAGACGAGAAAGAAGCAATACTGTCTAAATTCCATGACGATCCAATACAAGGAGGTCATACTGGCATTACAAAAACCTTGGCCAAGGTCAAAAGACATTCAATTGCGTTGCAAACGTTTAAAAAGTGTAAAAGTGTAAGCAGTTTCAACAACAATTTCCATACAAATCTGTTGTACTTGTGTAGAAATAGGGGGTTAATAATGGGTAGGAATTTTATCTAAAATACTAAAAATATACTGAAAAGTTTGGTTTAAGTCCATGGTAATGACAATGAAAGGAAAGAAACAAATTTGAATTTTAAATGCAAAAGAAAAAATTTGTCTCCTATAAAAAAATCATTGAATAACAATTTCAATGGAAAAAATCCCTCATGAAAGCGATCCAGGGAGGTCGAAACTAAGCGAAGGTCTGAGAGCGAAGTTAATAAAGTCCTAGATTATATGTTGGAGCAATACAAAAAGTTAAAAGTTATCTTTCTTTTGTACATCAATTTCCTGCAACGATGTTTTATAATAGAGGGCGTTCACAATTCTCGTCTGGCAAACTTACAAAGCTTACACTTTTGCAACGCAACTGAATACCCTAATTATTTTTGGAAAGGTATGACTCGAGATATTACTGAGTACACAGAGAAAAAAACGGAACAATACCCGTTTGTTGTTGTCTCCTTAATTTTCACATATCACCTTTTACATATCAAATTGATACGAATTTATATCAATGTGATACGGATTCATTTCAAAATTTCTAATTGATATGATTTTGCATAATATTACTATAAAAATTGGTATTAATTTTATATGTTTTTCATATCAAACATAACATCGAAAAGTCTTCAAAAAAAGTATGACTGTGCCTTCGTATTTTTTGTGTATTTATGGTACTTAGTATTTTTTGACTGAATTGCCGCGGTCACTCTAACATTCGACGAAAAGTGAAAGTGTACAAAAGTGAAACACTTACATATTTTTTATTTGCGAATGGTAAGTATATCATGTTTAATTGTACTTACTTGATGTTTGTCTAATTTAAAGACATTTATTTCTTGGACACTGTGACGTGCTTTTCGGTGGCTGACTACACACACTGGACTACACAAAGTCAAAGGGACTCACCTGTCTCCGCACATGAAGGCAAACCTGGCGACCGAGTAGAGGCGGTATAACCTCCATCGGAAAGTCGTGGAGAAATCCGCGGCCACCGGTGGAAACCTCGATCCTCGCACACCAATCTCATCGCCAAAAACCCACGTAGCGCCTGACCCATACTGGGCGGCTGCGTGGTCTGCGTCTGTGCCCTATTGGCCGGCAGTCACGACACCTGGCGGCAGCAGGTATAAAATGCAACAACCTGGCAGTAGGTATAAAATGCAAGCAAACTGGCAGTAGGTATAAAATGCAAAAAAGGAAAGGAATGTCGACAAAAAACGAATTTACTCCAGGTGGCAACCACACTAGTGGAAATCCACCCGTGGGAACCCCACGGCCAGGGCATGGATTTTGGAGCCCGAATCGGTTAAACTGAGGAGTCTACGTCCATTATCCAGAGACACTCAGACGGCAGTGATTGGACTGCCTAGCAAAGATGCAGAAGCGGATCTCGGTAAGGGCAAAGTCAAGCTGGGATGGTCCATCTGCAAAGTGAAGGAGAGGGACTCGCTGCCCAGCTGCTACAAGTGCCCGGAGATTGGGCACATTGCTACAAAGTGCCATAGCAAAGTGGACAGAAGCGGGTGCTGCATTAAGTGCGGCAAGACGGGGCACAAAATCGCTCAATGTCCCAACGAGAGCGTATGCTTTTTATGCACCGAAGGAGGACCGAAGTCGAGGAACCACCAAGCAGGAAGCAGGCGGTGCCCTCACGCCGCAAAAAGAGCCGTAGCCAAACCCCGCGTATGGAAGTCATCCAGATAAATCTGAATCACTGCCGGGACCTACTCCTGCAGTCAGTGAGGGAATGTAAGGCGGATCTGGCTGTCATCAGCGAACCTTACAAAGTCAAACACGACGGCGACTGGGTAACGGACACATCGGGCAAGGCCGCGACATGGCTGTGCAAAAAAAAACGGCAATTATTTTCTGGACGTGCATAAGGGTTCGGGTTTCGTCCGAGCTCGAATAGGCGATTTGTGGGTCTACAGCTTTACGACGGACGGACGGACTTTAGCCGTGCACTGGACACGATCGCATTCGATGCAAGGGGCCGTTACCCTACTATCATCGCAGTCGACTTCAACGCGTGGGCCGAAGAATGGGGGTGCCCCACCAGCAACATAAGGGGGCGAACCCTACTCAATGCCTTTGCAACGCTAGACGTTGCGCTGCTAAATGAAGGGACGCAGGAGACTTTCAATCGGACTGGAGCTGGGTCTATCATAGACCTCACATTTGTGAGCTCCGCGTTAGCCCGACGCTCTTACTGGAGAATCGGCGACTTCTGCACGGCCAGCGACCACGAGGCAATCCTATGCACAGTGGGAATACGCCCGGGACCAGGAACTCTGACCAAAGCAGTCAAGGGCTACCGCTAGGAGACGCTGAACGCCGAGGAGATGAGCCGGTGCCTCGCCGACATGCACTTCTTCACGGAAGCAGACGCGAACACCAACGCCGACGGGATAGCAGCCAGCTTGGAGGATGCATGCAGGGCAGGGATGCTGCTGCGCAAACCATTCAGAAGAGACCTCGAGCCGGTACCTTGGGGGAACTCTGAAATAGCGACCCTAAGAAGGACATGCCTCAGAGCCAGAAGAGCTCTTCAACGGTCAAGAAGGACCGACAGGGGCGAGGCCGCACACGTCTCCTTCAAGCAAGCCAGGAGGTCCCTGAGGCACGCCATCCTGGACAGCTAACGGGAATGTTTCCTGAAGCTATGCGACGCAGCCGAACAGGATCCGTGGGGTGGGCCTACAGACTCGTGGTAAAGCGAGTAAACGCAGTCAGCCGCTCTCCAACGGACCCTGAAACCCTTAGTGAGATTGTTCGCACATTGTTTCCTTCGGGTAGCGTCAAGGAAAGTACACAGTACGAAACGGCGCCTACGTGGGAGATCGAGGAAGTAACGGAGGCCGAGGTTGCTGAAGCAGGACGCAGCCTGCAGCCTGCAACAAAGCCCCAGGACCCGACGCAGTGCCCAACAGAGCAATGAAGCTGGCGCTTGGGCTTCGGTCAGGCACTTCCGCGGAGCTCTACAACGCCTGCCTGCGCGAGGTAACATTTCCCCTGGGAAGCCGCCTGGTGAAGCTTCCTCCTACAGGCCAATTTGTCTGCTTGACACAGTTGGCAAAGTGTTCGAGAAGCTCATCTCGAAACGGCTAAGCCTGGCCGTAGATGCGGCTGGTGGCATATCCCAAACCCAGTTTGATTTCCGGAAAGGAAAGTCCACGCTAGACGCGATCCGAACGGTCACCGGGATAGCTGCGGAAGCCATACGCGGGAAACGTTGGTAAGGCGGCACGAAGAAATACTGCCTTCTAGTCACGCTCGACATCAAGAACGCATTCAACACGGCGAACTGGACAAGGATCATGCAGGCACTAAAGCGGCAACGGATCCCGGAGTACCTCATCAGGGTAGTCGACAGCTACCTTTGCGAAAGGGTGCTGCTGTTCGATACGAGCGACGGCTCAAAAGAGTACATCGTTCCTGCTGGGGTCCCACAAGGATCGGTCCTGGGCCCCCTGTTGTGGAACACAATGTACGACGGAGTGCTGAGGCTTCCCATGCCTGCCAACGTTCACGTGACTGGCTTCGCGGACGACGTCGCCATTACGATCGTGACTAAGGCGAAGTGGAGGACATGGCCAACACTGTGGTAAGGAAGGTGGAGTCACGGCTGTCACTTGCCGGGCTCCAACTCGCGACATAAGACAGAGGCCGTTCTTATAAGCAGCCGGCAACTCGTCGAGACGGCCAAGCTGAAGGTTGGAGGGGTCGACATAGTCTCTCAAAGAGCTTTAAAATACCTAGGCGTCATGATTGACACCAGGCTGTTTTACAAAGAGCACCTGGAGTATGCCAACAAAAAGGCAGCAGCGACCGCCAGATCGCTCGCGCTCGCTCCTGAACACGAGGGGCCCAAAGCAGGAACGGAGGAAACTCATAGCGAGCGTCGTTACGTCCCAAGTCCTTTATGCCGCCCCGGTATGGGCTAAAGCCGCCACGACGCTCTCGTACATGAGTGGCTTGGCACGCACGCACAGACTATGTGCCACCAGGATATCCTCTGCCTTCCGGACAATCTCCGAGGAAGCGGCGCTGGTCATCGCTGGCCTAGTTCCGTTACAAGAACTAGTAAGAGAGGCAGTAGAAGTGGAGGAAACGGTCACGACCACGGACGTTCAATCTAGGCGCGAGGCGCGCCGGCCCGCGAGAGAGAGATCGATCTCTCGGTGGCAGGAGATATGGGATTCCGCGACATCTGGGCGCTGGACCACGCTCTCATTTCCGTGTTGAGTCCTTGGCTGGAAAGGAGGCACGGGCAGGTGGACTTATACCTGACCCAGATCCTGAGTGGTCACGGATGCTTCCGTCAGCACTAGCCCCAGCACGCTAATGACCACCATGCTAAGAGGCCAAATGGAGTGGTACGCGACGGCCAAATTCGCCGCGTCTCTTATGCGAAAACTCAGGATAGCTGAGAGAGACAGGAGAGGACCGGACACGTAAGCGGCCGCGGTTGTGCGAAGCATTGCTTTGCGGCCGAACCGCACAACTTCTACAATTAACGCCCATCTATTTATCTATATGTATATTTCTTAGTAGTAGTAATAAAGTAAGAAAGGAATACAAAAAAAATAAAACAAAGTCAAATGACTGGCCAAGATGATGGACTGGGAAAGTTGGCATCCACCACTTCGCTGGGAAACTTTTATAGAGGACAGAAGAAAAACTTCCTGGCGCTAATGCAAAGCTACAGGAGGCATCCGAGTACAGCGTGATCGGTCATTTATTGCTAAGTCCTGGAATTATTTTTATAATTGATCCGAAATATATAAAAAATAAATATTTACAGCGATCTTATGGGTTTTCAATATTTATTTGTTTATAAAATGCAAAAAAAGTAAAAACAAAACAAACATATCAATCTGATATGAAAGTATATCAGTTTGATATGAAAGCATATCAGTTTGATATGAAAGCATATCAGTTGGGTATTAAAAAATACCACAATTTGGTCACAGCTTTGATACGTCCGCATATCAACCTGGTATGAAAAATACCAAATTGACATGTTCAAAAATATCAATTTCATATGTTCGAAAATATGAATATTATATGGCAACATAAGGGATCAAAATTGATATGCAAAAATACCCGATTGATGACCAGTTTTGGTATTTTATTTTCTCTGTGTACGAAAATGTCAGAAATGCCAAAAAGCTAAAATAACTAAGCACAATAAGACTCCATTGATAATAACTGATACGCCTATAAATGCTTTCGACAGAGTGATAGTGGACCCTATTGGTCCACTACCAAAATCAGAAAATGGCAATGAGTATGCATTCACTCTAATATGTGACTTGACTGATTATTTAGTTGCCATACCAGTTCCAAAAAAAAACGCGAACACTGTCGCTAAAGCAATTTTTTAATCATTTATTCTGAAGTACGGTCCAAAGAAGACGTTCATTACGGACATGGGTACAGAATATAAGAATTCAATTATAAATGACGTGCAAAAACCTAAAAATTTAAAATATAACATATAACATAAACGGCACACCACCACCAGACAGTAGGAACAATAGAACGAAGTCATAGAACTTAAAATGACGTATAGACGTACGGCTTCAATATTTCGTTTTTTGTTTCAACACGACCCCTTCAATGGCACATAATTATTGTCCATACGAGCTAGTATTTGGTAAAACAAATAATTTACCAAAACAATTTAATAGTATACAAAAATAGAACCCATATATAATATAGATGACTATGCATACAAAAGAGCTATAATAATGATAGAAAAAAAAAAGAAAAACAAGGAAGAACGCTATAGTCGAGGACCTCGACAATCAGATACCCGTTACTCAGATAAAGGGACCAACGGGAAATGAATATATGCAAGCAGCAAAGCGAGATTGAAATGCGCCACCTACCGACGGTAGACAGACTTAAGCGTTATGGGCGTTAGAGTGGGCGTGGCAACATTTTTTTTTGGATCAATCGATAGGTATGTACGAGACCAATACATTTCAGTTAAAAATTTTTATCTAGCATGAAAATTGTGGGCGCCACAGGCTTGGGCGGCTTGTGGGCGTTAGAGTGGGCGTGGCATATTCACGTAACAAACTTGAGCTGCGTGCAAGGCAGCTGAGAATTCAATTCTCTATCTTTGATAGTTTCCGAGATATCCACGTTCATATTTACGATTTTTTGAAGTTTGTGGGCGGTTTGTGGGCGTTAAAAAGGGGGTGGCAAACTTTTTTTTGGGTCAATCGATAGGTATTGACGAAAGCAATACATTTCAGTTAAAATTTTTATTCTAGCATCAAAGCTGTAAGAGTCACAGATTTTGGCGGTTTGTGGGCGTTAAAGTGGGCGTGGCACTCTGCTGAAACATGTGCTGCGTAAGAAGCTCAGGAAGCTGAACGCCAAATCTCAATAGCCTAGCTCTCATAGTTTCCGAGATCTCAGCGTTCATCCGGACAGACGGACAGACGGACATAGCTAGATCGACTTGGCTAGTGATCCTGATTAAGAATATATATACTTAATGGGGTCGGAAACGCTTCCTTCTCACTGTTACATACTTTCCGACGAATCTAGTATACCCTTTTACTCTACGAGTAACGGGTATAATAGTCAGATCAAAATATGATCAGAAAATAAACAACATAGATATATCAGTAGGTGATCAAGTCCTCTTAAGAAATGAAACAGGTCATAAGTTAGATTATCAATATACCGGTCCGTATAAAGAAACGGAAAAAGGAAAGAAATAACATTATAATAACAAATAATAAGAACAAAAAACAAACAGTTCATAAGGATAAACTAAAAATGTTTATATCATAATTTTATTTAGTATGGCCATGCTTAGAAATACTTCTTCTTTAAACACGAATATTATTCCCAATTCCATTTTCTTTGTAACTAATAAAAAAAAATTTTTTTTAAATATTTAAAAAAATTATTCTTTTAAGTAAAATATACTAATAAAATAACTTCATAATATTACGTTAATTTCAAAAGGAGGGAGATGTAGTATGCACATATATTGAATATCTACTGTACCAAGAGTACTTGAAGTAAACACAATGTAATACTTTGTTGCAGTGTTTACATAAACAAAGGCCCGGTCAAAAACCTAAGTGGCCGAAACATGAGTCGATCAGCGCGCTCACAGAAAGTGCAAGTGTCAGCATTCTGTTACACACGCAGGCCGCTCAACCGAACTCAAGTACATGCATATACCCTCGCTCTCCAGCTTAAGAGAGCATAATTAAATACACATAATATATATAAGTATACATAGCCATCTCTCTGCCGTCCAACTGTGGGCAGCGCAGCTACGAGACTTAGGCTTACTTAGAACCTAAGGAAAAATGTAAAATCAGAAACAACTGGATGTTGGTAGCTGCACTAATGCTGCTCCAAATTTAAAATAAAGGTTATTAATACAAATCAAAGATGTCTTTACACTACAGTAAAACGCACGGGACTTGGAGTAGGTTCAGTTGGAAAGAGAGGTTTTGAGGACGAAGGTATATACAGACAAACCGTGATACACTGTCGCTTGAGAATGCCAGCACACCGATAAGTTTTAGCCATGCCACTTACGACGCTTTGCAGACTCATCAAATGAACACGGACAACACGAATGCGCAGATCGCAACACCTCCTTATACGGAGGCATCCGAGTACAGCGTGATCGGTCATTTATTGCTAAGTCCTGGAATTATTTTTATAATTGATCCGAAATATATAAAAAATAAATATTTACAGCGATCTTATGGGTTTTCAATATTTATTTGTTTATAAAATGCAAAAAAAGTAAAAACAAAACTGATTAATATTGATATTACAAACATATCAATCTGATATGAAAGTATATCAGTTTGATATGAAAGCATATCAGTTTGATATGAAAGCATATCAGTTGGGTATTAAAAAATACCACAATTTGGTCACAGCTTTGATACGTCCGCATATCAACCTGGTATGAAAAATACCAAATTGACATGTTCAAAAATATCAATTTCATATGTTCGAAAATATGAATATTATATGGCAACATAAGGGATCAAAATTGATATGCAAAAATACCCGATTGATGACCAGTTTTGGTATTTTATTTTCTCTGTGTACGAAAATGTCAGAAATGCCAAAAAGCTAAAATAACTAAGCACAATAAGACTCCATTGATAATAACTGATACGCCTATAAATGCTTTCGACAGAGTGATAGTGGACCCTATTGGTCCACTACCAAAATCAGAAAATGGCAATGAGTATGCATTCACTCTAATATGTGACCTGACTGATTATTTAGTTGCCATACCAGTTCCAAAAAAAAAACGCCAACACTGTCGCTAAAGCAATTTTTTAATCATTTATTCTGAAGTACGGTCCAAAGAAGACGTTCATTACGGACATGGGTTCAGAATATAAGAATTCAATTATAAATGACGTGCAAAAACCTAAAAATTGAAAATATAACATATAACATAAACGGCACACCACCACCAGACAGTAGGAACAATAGAACGAAGTCATAGAACTTAAAATGACGTATAGACGTACGGCTTCAATATTTCGTTTTTTGTTTCAACACGACCACTTCAATGGCACATAATTATTGTCCATATGAGCTAGTATTTGGTAAAACAAATAATTTACCAAAACCATTTAATAGTATACAAAAAATAGAACCCATATATAATATAGATGACTATGCATACAAAAGAGCTATAATAATGATAGAAAAAAAAAAAGAAAAACAAGGAAGAACGCTATAGTCGAGGACCTCGACAATCAGATACCCGTTACTCAGATAAAGGGACCAACGGGAAATGAAGATATGCAAGCAGCAAAGCGAGATTGAAATGCGCCACCTACCGACGGTAGAAAGACTTAAGCGTTATGGGCGTTAGAGTGGGCGTGGCAACATTTTTTTTTGGATCAATCGATAGGTATGTACGAGACCAATACATTTCAGTTAAAAATTTTTATCTAGCATGAAAATTGTGGGCGCCACAGGCTTGGGCGGCTTGTGGGCGTTAGAGTGGGCGTGGCATATTCACGTAACAAACTTGCGCTGCGTGCAAGGCAGCTGAGAATTCAATTCTCTATCTTTGATAGTTTCCGAGATATCCACGTTCATATTTACGATTTTTTGAAGTTTGTGGGCGGTTTGTGGGCGTTAAAAAGGGGGTGGCAAACTTTTTTTTGGGTCAATCGATAGGTATTGACGAAAGCAATACATTTCAGTTAAAATTTTTATTCTAGCATCAAAGCTGTAAGAGTCACAGATTTTGGCGGTTTGTGGGCGTTAAAGTGGGCGTGGCACTCTGCTGAAACATGTGCTGCGTAAGAAGCTCAGGAAGCTGAACGCCAAATCTCAATAGCCTAGCTCTCATAGTTTCCGAGATCTCAGCGTTCATCCGGACAGACGGACAGACGGACATAGCTAGATCGACTTGGCTAGTGATCCTGATTAAGAATATATATACTTAATGGGGTCGGAAACGCTTCCTTCTCACTGTTACATACTTTCCGACGAATCTAGTATACCCTTTTACTCTACGAGTAACGGGTATAATAGTCAGATCAAAATATGATCAGAAAATAAACAACATAGATATATCAGTAGGTAATCAAGTCCTCTTAAGAAATGAAACAGGTCATAAGTTAGATTATCAATATACCGGTCCGTATAAAGAAACGGAAAAAGGAAAGAAATAACATTATAATAACAAATAATAAGAACAAAAAACAAACAGTTCATAAGGATAAACTAAAAATGTTTATATCATAATTTTATTTAGTATGGCCATGCTTAGAAATACTTCTTCTTTAAACACGAATATTATTCCCAATTCCATTTTCTTTGTAACTAATGAAAAAAAAATTTTAAAAAAAATATTTAAATAAATTATTCTTTTAAGTAAAATATACTAATAAAATAACTTCATAATATTACGTTAATTTCAAAAGGAGGGAGATGTAGTATGCACATATATTGAATATCTACTGTACCAAGATTACTTGAAGTAAACACAATGTAATACTTTGTTGCAGTGTTTACATAAACAATGGCCCGGTCAAAAACCTAAGTGGCCGAAACATGAGTCGATCAGCGCGCTCACAGAAAGTGCAAGTGTCAGCATTCTGTTACACACGCAGGCCGCTCAACCGAACTCAAGTACATGCATATACCCTCGCTCTCCAGCTTAAGAGAGCATAATTAAATACACATAATATATATAAGTATACATAGCCATCTCTCTGCCGTCCAACTGTGGGCAGCGCAGCTACGAGACTTAGGCTTACTTAGAACCTAAGGAAAAATGTAAAATCAGAAACAACTGGATGTTGGTAGCTGCACTAATGCTGCTCCAAATTTAAAATAAAGATTATTAAAACAAATCAAAGATGTCTTTACACTACAGTAAAACGCACGGGACTTGGAGTAGGTTCAGTTGGAAAGAGAGGTTTTGAGGACGAAGGTATATACAGACAAACCGTGATACACTGTCGCTTGAGAATGCCAGCACACCGATAAGTTTTAGACATGCCACTTACGACGCTTTGCAGACTCATCAAATGAACACGGACAACACGAATGCGCAGATCGCAACACCTTCTTATACGGATAGAAGAGCGCCGCCTGAATTTGTACCAAGCGCGGTTCATTTTGCGAATCTTCAGGGAAACATCGTAGCTCAGTTTATACCGACAAATAACGCAGCGCGATGCGCCTAGTAATACGGTCGGATTCATGCCACCAAACAATGCACCAAGATCTGTACATCAAAACGATGCAGCAGGGTTCGTTCCACCAGTTAATGGACGTACCACATTTCAACAGAATTAAAGCTATGTTTCCTCAACCTAAAGCCCTTTTCAATGCAGGGCCCAATGCTGACAACGTTGGAGCAGGTGGACATATGACACAGTTTGCCAGCACACAGATCCATAACGTCGAAACATTAGGATCCACATTGACACCAGTTCAGGTTGCGTCCCGTGAGACGATTGAAGAGTTGCTTTTACTTAAAAGCAATTATGAACATTCAACCGAAAGATGTGGATTCAGCAACGAAGAAAATCTCATCAGACTTCAGAAATGGTTGCACCTTATGAATGTCACTCAACAGGGATAGATAAAAGTGGAAGGTACTCAAAGGAACGTCTGCTAATGCACGACATTCTGGAAAATAATGACAAAGACGAGCCGAAGGCGCAAGTTACATAGAAACTTCCCAAGCTGCCAAGCTGCGTGGTGTTTGACTCTCCGCACACTGAGGTTAGCAACGAGACTCGTAATGGGAAGGAGGTCAGTCATTCAAAAGCCTGCGAGTCAGCGACCAGCGAGTTATCGGTTTTTTTCCTGACAAATCGGCAACAAAGGCTCTGTTCCGCTATATAGCAGTAGCATTATTAAATCTCGAAGCAAAGATGTTTATGCTATGATCGACGAAGGTGAATCTTGCACGCTAATGGAACGATCGTTAGCTGATGAGCCAGGGCTCGACGGTCCTGAAGAGCACTGACCGCCAATGTTTCCGCTAAGGGTCAGCCCGAAGTAAGATACGTACTTCAAGAAGTACCCACTGATTAGTGTGCCGTTGGATGTACGTGAAGTTGAATATGTTGATCTTAATGCTGTTTGATGCAAATTGGGATGGGCTGTTTACGGCCGCCACGGATCCGAATCTGCCACTGCACAGCAGAACTAAACAATGCCATAAAGGCGTTCGAAAACGAAAAAACGTTGGAGTCTTTCGGCGTGAGTATACATGTAAAGCCGTTGCGATCTAAGGAAGCCGAACAGGTGCTTAAGGTAATAGAAGCAACTACAAAGTTCATCCCCAGCGAATGTCGCTGGGAGACTGGGATGTTATGGAAGTACGAAGTTCTTATGACGTAATGGATAAAAGATCTGACGATACCATCGTATCTAAAGAAGACATTTTAAGATAAACAGCTCATAAAGATGGTTCTCAGGGCCGAATTATCTGTTGCAAGATGAGTAGGAGTGTCCACTAAGAAACGAAATATCTAAAACTAGCAAGGAGTTTTATTAATCCGTCTTCGTATGTTCATTTAGAACTGGTGCCTTTTTTATCAACTGACTCCTTTTTGTTGGCTCTGAAACTATTTACTGCTCTCAGAAGCGAAACGGAACGAGCCAGCAGAGTACTCGCGCAAGAGATCAAACGCATGTCAACGTCATTAGTGGTACCTTCATTCCTACAGAATCACCACAATCCTGACGGAAATCCTGTCGAACGTCGGACAGCGTGGAAATATTGCGCGAAGCGTTGGCCGATGTGGAGCTGGCTACATTGGACATTATAAGTGTGATTAAGAATTAAAAGAACAAAAGTGAAGCTATTAGATGTTGAAGATCGGCAAAACACAAGTGTAAGCATAACAAAATTCCACATATACTATTTAAAAGGTGTTTTTAAAAAGCGAAACGAAAATGTGCGAATAAATCTATTCCAGGTGAAAAGCGAATGAAAATAAAAATACTGAATATGCAAAGGAAATCGAGGAAAAAGGTCCAAACCGCGAAGGGAACAGGCAGGGCAAGCCGAAGTTTGTATACCCTTGCAGTTATAAGAAATAATCAATGTTAGTAACACCATGTTACATTTTTAAGGATTGTTGCTAGCTTCAGTGATATTTGTGTAAAATTAAATTCGTAATGCTGAAAAGTTTAAATATTCTACATTCCACAGTAAAAGAAAATACGATCAAAATCAACAAAGCAAATTCTTTTTATAAATATTTATTTCATTAATACTCTGACAGTTTTTTTTTACAGCTATATGTTAGAGTCGTCCAATTTGTATACCCGTTACTCGTAGAGTAAAAGGGTATACTAGATTCGTCGGAAAGTATGTAACAGGCAGAAGGAAACTTTTCCAACCCCATAAAGTATATATATTCTTGATCAGGATCACTAGCCGAGTCGATCTAGCCATGTCCGTCTGTCCGGATGAACGCTGAGATCTCGGAAACTATGAGAGCTAAGCTATTGAGATTTGGCGTGCAGATTCCTGAGCTTCTTACGCAGCACATGTTTGTTTCAGCATAGTGCCACGCCCACTTTAACGCCCACAAGCCGCCCAAATCTGAGGCTCCCACAGTTTTGATGCTAGAATAAATTTTAACTGAAATGTATTGCTCTCGTCAATACCTATCGATTGACACAAAAAAAGTTTGCCACGCTCACTTTAACGCCCACAAACCGCCCACAAACTCGGAAACTATCAAAGATAGAGAATTGAATTCTCAGCTGCCTTGCACGCAGCGCAAGTTTGTTACGTGAATATGCCCACAAACCGCCCAAACCTGTGGCGCCCACAACTTTCATGCTAGATAAAAAATGTTAACTGAAATGTATTGGTCTCGTCAATACCTATCGATTGATCCAAAAAATTTGACACGCCCACTCTAAAGCTCATAACGCTTAAATCTGTCTACCGCCGGTAGGCGGCGCATTTCAATCTCGCTTTGCTGCTTGCATATCTCCATTTCCCTTTGGTCCCTTTGGTCGACTATAGCATTCTTCCTTAGTGTTAAGACTA
Organism: Drosophila subpulchrella; assembly: GCF_014743375.2. Taxonomy (NCBI): domain Eukaryota; kingdom Metazoa; phylum Arthropoda; class Insecta; order Diptera; family Drosophilidae; genus Drosophila; species Drosophila subpulchrella. The sequence continues at coordinate 109,963 of NW_023665653.1, forward strand.
CAACTGAACGCATGGGACACCAAGAAAATGTGACAAGTTAAATAAATGAAAAACTGTCCACTCAAATCGGGAAATAAAACGTTTTTATTCTACACCACCACAGCGATTGGCTAAACAACAAACAACGATTTTAAGGGCAAACACGGCAGCAAATGTAATGCATAATAAGCTGCCAAAAATCACATCAAGCTATTCACTGGCGACTACAAGGAGTGGCCAGCCATTAAAAACATCCTTGAGAGTACGATCCATAGCAAGCAGCAATTGACAGCAATACAAAAGTTGCACAAAATTGTACGCGGCCTGGATGCAGCAAGGAAAACTAGTAGGAACTTCTGGATTATACACTTCATTCTGGCTAAGACCGATGCTGAAACATAGTTGGCCCACAACATGGCAAGACAAAGCTATCGTCACACGCTTTAGTATCGATGTAAGCAAACTAAATCTGCGCCTGATCAAAGTTTGATGAATTGTCAAAATCCCTGTGTTTTAACTGTCTTAAGCCTGGGCATGTGTCGCGAAAGTGTAATTCGAAATTCACATGCAAGTTTTGCCATAATCGTCACCACTCTTTGCTACATGCAGATATTCTTGGTTCGCAAGCGCACCCGAAGATGCTACGGTCACCATCAGCCATATCGCACGGGCACAAGTGGCTCCCACAGCTGAATCCTTGTGCGACGGATCAACAACGGAAACACAGCCACAAGGGCTACGAAAAAGTGCATTGCCAACCGCTCTGGTGTTTGTTAGAAACGCAAAGGGATCGCACACTACCAGCCGGGTGCTTTTGGACAGTGGATCGGAACTGTCGTACTTCTCCGAGCAGTACGTACAGGCACTCGAACTGGCACGCTTACCGTCACGAATCTTGGTGTCCGGAATTTCGTCAATCAAGGCTGAGACAACTCGAGGCTGCAGCACACGGGACTTGCAGATAAGGATCTCAGATCACACAATGAAGGTACGGGCCCACGTACTCAGCACTCAAGGCATTCGCTGGCTTTGAGCTTGCGGATTCTAACTATCAGTCGTTTGCGCCAGTTGATATACTCCTGGGCAGCGACTACGGTTGGACCGTGTGCACCGGTCAAAAGATGTTCCACAACCAGGGCAACATCAACGCCATTTCGACCATATTTGGATGGTGGACATTGACGCATAGCTATGGCGCTTTTGGGAGCTGGAGGATGTCAGCCAGGAATTCCATGGGGAACTAGAGAACGATGTGAGGACGAACTCTCGGGACTCTAAGGGGCGTTACATTGTTGATCTTTCTTTCAAAAACTCCAAAAAACAGTTTTCGGATTTATTACAGGGAGCACTAAGAATATTCAGGGGTGTAGAAAAACCCCAATCTGCACTCACAGTACGTGCATTTTATGCGTAATTATCTTCAGTTGGGCCACATGCGAGAACTTAATGTGGACGACGTAGTGACGAAAGGAGCTCAATCGCAATCAAATTGAGTTGATCTAGTTGATGAAATGTGCAGACATGGAACTTGGTAAATGGGTTTCCAATTCATCACGTATCGATGACAGATCTCTCGCTACCACCCAAATATGTTACAAAGGATCCAATTTTACAGCAAACGTTCTTGGCATCCGTTGGGATCCAGAAGAGGATATGTTATCCTACAAAGTTTGCCCTACAACATATCCGGACAACACCAAACGCCAAGAACTGTCAGATGTGATACGCATTTTTGACCCGCAGGGTATTCTGTCGCCAGTGGTAGTGCAGTTTAAAATTCTGTTCCAAGAATTGTGGCTACTCGATCTCGGCTGGAACACGGTGCTTCCTCTGAGAATTGCGGAAATTTATGGAAAAAACGACCTACACATTCTTCGAGATCTACGCCTGCAACGGTTTGTCCAAAACAATGAAGATCATATCGAACTGCGTTGATTTTCAGTTGCCTCCATCAAGGTATATTTCGCAGTCATCTATAGCAGAGTGGTGCGAGCAGATGGCACCGTATCTGCTTCACCCATAGCAGGAAAAAGTACTTTATGGCTCTCCCTCTCTCGCCATGTCTCAGCTGAAACAAGGAAGGAAGTTAACTTCGGCAAGCCGAAGTTTGTATACCCTTGAAATTATATTTATTAAATTTAAAAATACAAAAAATGATTTTTCCAATAGTATAAGATAATATGTTAAAAAACACCGAAGCTATAATTTTTTTTATATTATTTTCCCACCAATTTTCCGATCGTTCCTATGGCAGCTATATTATGTAGTCTTCCGATTTTGATAAAACTTAATTCGAAATTCAAAACTAATTAAAAAATGTTATTTCCAAGCTTAGAAGGTTATATGTTAAGAAACACCAAAGCTATAATTAAAAAAAAAATTTTTTTCTGATTATTCCTATGGGAACTATAAGATATAGTTGTCCGATCCGGCTGGTTCCGACTTATATACTACCTGCAAAAGATATAAGACTTCTCAGCCCGATAGCTTTAAAACTAAGAGACTAGTTTGCGTAGAAACGGACGGACAGACGGACATGGCTATATCGACTGGTCTAGTCATGCTGATCAAGAACATATATACTTTATGGGGTCGGAAACGTTGCAAACTTTTGACTGAAATCAATATACCCCCTATAAAAATGCGGGTGAAGGCAAGAAGGCCCAGTAATTAAAACAGCTAGACTGTTGTACACTCTTTCCTTTTAAGTAATGCGACATTTTTTCGTAAATGTTAAAACAACCAATTAAAATAATTGGTGTGGGTTTTAAAACATTTGTATTTCTTAAAAATATGTATATGTTTTCCGATTTGTCCCAATCGGAGATCTTGCATTTGCAACATAAATTTGGTAGGACGAACGTACAATATCTCTGGGCTAGTCGCGTCGTTTAAGTAGCGCGTAAAACGGTCGAAAACAGTTCGTTACAACATTATAATTTAATAGTAATAACAAGAAAAGACTGCTTTGATTTTTATTTAATATAAACTATTTTAAATAATTCTGGGGAAACCCATGGAGGTCCCACGTCAAAATTTGTAGGGCTCAACAAGAATTATGTTTAGAACATTATACTAATTTTTTACACAAATTAAAATTTGCAGAAAACCGCGATTGAATTTTTTTTTTTAATTTGGACTATAATTTGCTTGGAAAGTGTTATGGGAGTTATTTTTATCTGAAAGTTACACCATGTAACTTAAAGTTATACACAATCTTAACAAAAAGAAGGCATCGCCATATCTTTGCTTCTGTCAAATAAGTAATTATACCCGTTACTCGTAGAGTAAAAGGGTATACTAGATTCGTCGGAAAGTATGTAACAAGCAGAAGGAAGCGTTTCCGACCCCATAAAGTATATATATTCTTGATCAGGATCACTAGCCGAGTCGATCTAGCCATGTCCGTCTGTCCGTCTGTCCGTCTGTCCGTCTGTCCGTCTGTCCGTCTGTCCGTCTGTCCGTCTGTCCGTCTGTCCGTCTGTCCGTATGAACGCTGAGATCTTGGAAACTATAAGAGTTACAATACTGGGATTAGGCATGCAGATTCCTGAGATTCCTGCGCAGCGCAAGTTTGTTTCAAAAGAGTGCCACGCCCACTCTAACGCCCACAAACCGCCCAAAACTGTGGCTCCTACAGTTTTGATGCTAGAACAAAAATTTTAACTGAAATGTATTGTTCTCATCAATACCTACCGACTGACCTAAAAAAAGTTTGCCACGCCCACTTTAACGCCCACAAACCGCCCACAAACTTCAAAAAATCGTAAATATGAACGCGGATATCTCGGAAAATATCAAAGATAGAGAAACGAGATTTCAGATTTAGATTCCGTAGGCTTGAGCGCAGCGCAAGTTTATTACGCGAATATGCCACGCCCACTCCAACGCCCACAAACCGCCCAAGTCTGTGGCGCCCACAATTTTCATGGTAGATAAAAAATTTAAACTGAAATGTATTGGTCTCGTCAATACCTATCGATTGATTTAAAAAAAACTTTGCCACGCCCACTCTAACGCCCACAACGCTTAAATCTGTCTACCGCCGGTAGGTGGCGCATTTGCTGCTTGTATATCTCCATTTTCCTTTGGTCCCTTTAGCTGAGTAACGGGTATCTGATAGTCGAGGTACTCGACTAAAGCGTTCTTCCTTGTTTTTTTTTTATTTTCTTAAATCCTATATAAATGTTATAATATCGTGATAAAAATATGATAACGTTTTGAGAACATAAAGAAAATCTCGACACGTTTCACAAAGAATCACTCATATGGATATTTATTTATTTATTTATTTATATAATGCTAACTTACAGTGTAAAACCATAAGCTAACTTAAAATTAGAGCGCTAGCAACTAAAGCTTTCGGCTCGTATGGGTTATTTTATATCGTGACAGCTTTCTTAAATGGTATGGGATAAATTAGTTTTACGAAGGAAGAAGAGGATTTTGTTAATGTTGATATTGTTAGTAGGGTTTGCAATAATGTTAAAGGGGTTTTCCGAGTAAAGCGTAACTTTTCTGTGATGGAATAGTTAGGGGCAGCTGATTAATACGTGGTTTAGGTCTAGTTGTTAGTTGTTACAGGAAGGGCATGTATTGGGGAGGGATCTATCGATGCATTTGTAAGTTTAGTGTGTCCTTACAGGTGTAGTATGTTCACTAGGGCGGTCCACATTTGTATGGAAATTTTTAAGGTCCTACTCTCACCCGCCTATACGGTGCGCTTTGAGGTATTTAATGTATACCAAAAGAAATTTTTTGAAAAAAACGTGTTTTAGGGTCTGCAAATTGGTTTCAAAGTTTATAACTCATACGCACTGTTGCCCTTGATCAAATATATTATTTTCATATGGATGGCCTTGACTTGCTTTTATTTCTCAAAATCGTTTGTCACCTTTCCGAACTACTTTGAAAGCTTTAAAAATTGAAAAAGTTTTCTAGTTGCCAAGACCAGAATTTACATGGTCGTACAAGATCGAATTGGATTTAATTTTGATAGATATTAAAATCCTCGATTTGCATAATAAGTCATTTAAAACATTTCGCAAATAATTTTATTTATTTTTGAAAATAACCGTTTCCATTTATGAACTTCCTTAAATGAGGAAGGACAAAGAAGGCAATACTTAATTACACCAGTTTACAAAAAACAAGGAAGAACGCTATAGTCGAGTACCTCGACTATCAGATACCCGTTACTCAGCTAAAGGGACCAAAGGAAAATGGAGTTATGCAAGCAGCAAATGCGCCACCTACCGGCGGTAGACAGATTTAAGCGTTGTGGGCGTTAGAGTGGGCGTGGCAAAGTTTTTTTTGGGTCAATCGATAGGTATTGACGAGACCAATACATTTCAGTTAAAATTTTTTATCTAGCATGAAAATTGTGGGCGCCACAGACTTGGGCGGTTTGTGGGCGTTAGAGTGGGCGTGGCATATTCGCGTAACAAACTTGCGCTGCGCTCAAGCCTACGAAATCTTAATCTGAAATCCCGTTTCTCTATCTTTGATATTTTCCGAGATATCCGCGTTCATATTTTTTAAAGTGTTTAAAACGTTTTTCACACTTTTTTATCATAAAAATGTTATGTCGCCCCCACATCCCCATGTGACAATATTGATCATGTATCCTTCCCCTCATTATGTGCAATTAATAGTCAGGTGAGAAAGGTGCACGTGAGAAAGGTCGCACAACCATAGTATCCAAAGGTTGTTATCTTAGAGGAACATATCCGATCATGTTGGGGAAAGGTGTGATCACGTACCCTTTTGCCTCATTATCACAGGTCGCACACCCAAAGTATTCAAAGATGGTTATCTTAGAGGAACATGTCCGATCATGTCGAGGAATAATATTTTCTTTGATTGTAAAATTAATTTAGAAATCAAAAGAACCCCAATAAAATAAATCTTACAAGTTAATGATTCTCAGATGTGGAATATTTTCAAACACACATTTTTGTTTCCGCCCCAGAACGTTTAACTGGTAAATTCTCTAAGATTCTCTCCTTTCCACAAATGGGTCATAAACATGTCATAAAAGGGATTCAAGCAAGAGCTACCCGAACATGCGCACCTGTCCATTACCTGACCGAAATAAAAGGGGCACATGCACAAGCCTGAAGGCGCACGCTCATTGAGAATCGCAATAAAAGGGACACATGCACAAGCCTGAAGGCGCACGCTCATTGACAAGATCATGGGCCTCACGCCAACGACCTCACGGCTGACTGCTAGCTCGAATACGTCCCATATAAGGGGTTGAAATCACGACCGCGCAACAACTCGCAAGTAGCCGACATATCTTAGTCAAGGAAATATTTTCAATTCTCCATACCTGTAATTTTAAGTCGAAATAAAAAGTCAGAAGTTTATTTTGTTTGATTATATAATTAATTTTCTAACTTCATTCCGGCGATTTGCATAGAAGAGGCAGGCGCACGTTTCCGACGTCAATTCAGGATTACAAAATGTAAAGTGTTCACCATAATTCGTAGTTTTGAGATCATGTCCACCTCGATTATTGAACATAGTTTTGGTGTTTAGAAGGTATTGAAAATGCTGAGCAATTATCTGTTATCTGTTCAATAAATTGGTCAATTTCCTCATGAAAATTCATTTTGTTAATTTTATTTTCTTGTAGGTCCTTACTCATATAGTCTCAACTTTAAAATGATGTATAAAAATTATTTTATTGTTTTGGAGCTACTTTTAAAAAATGTCTAAGTAATGTATGCATTGTTAAGAGCACAAACCCCGCCCTTAAGGTGTGTTTCACAATAGGGAAACCGGTTTCCTTTATACCTGTTTAATGACGGACAGCCCATTTCCTCAATATTAACGAGCTGACGACTCCCAAAAAACTTTTGTAGAAATCGTTTCTTTTCACACTGTTTAATCCGCTGCCTAATGGGAAGCAGCCAAAAGTGAAATTTGCCCTCGTGCAAATGCCAGTGGTTGTTGTTATTGCACCGCCTCTGCCCCTGTGCAGATGGCGGAGCTTGATCCAAAAATTAAAACGACGGAGTCAATGATATTTACTTCACGAAGTACTGTGTGAGACTGTATTCTGCTTTTGGTTATACATTTGGTTGGGCTGTGCATAACAAGAAAGCTTATGATTTACCGTTTTCATTGTGGATAATAATGCTTTACAATAGAGGGTAATCTTTTAGCATACAATTTAAACTAAAACAAGGGAGAACGCTATAGTCTAGTACCTCGACTATCAGATACCCGTTACTCAGCTTAAGGGACCAAAGGGAAATGGAGATATGCAAGCAGCAAAGCGAGATTTAAATGCGCCACCTACCGGCGGAAGGCAGATTTAAGCGTTGTGGGCGTTAGGGTAGGCGTGGCATATTTTTTTTTTGATCAATCGATAGGTATTGACGAGACCAATACATTTCAGTTAAAAATTTTTATCTAGCATGAAAATTGTGGGCGCCACAGGCTTGGGCGGTTTGTAGGCGCTATAGTGGGCGTGGCATATTCGCGTGACAAAATTGCGCTGCGTACAAAGCTACGGAATCTACGTCTGAGATCCCGATTCTCTATCTTTGATAGTTTCCGAGATAACCACGTTCATATTTACGATTTTTTGAAGTTTGGGGGCGGCTTGTGGGCGTAAAAGTGGGCGTGGCAAAATTTTTTTTGGGTCAATCGATAGGTATTGATAAGAACAATACATTTCAGTTAAAATTTTTATTCTAGCATCAAAACTGTAGGAGCCACAGTTTTGGGCGGTTTGTGGGCGTAAAAGTGGGCGTGGCACTCTACTGAAACAAACTTGCGCTGCGTAAGAAGCTCAGGAATCTGCACGCCAAATCTCAATAGCCTAGCTCTCAAAGTTTCCAAGATCTCAGCGTTCATCCGGACAGACGGACAGACGGACAGACGGACAGACGGACATGGCTAGATCGACTCAGCTAGTGATACTGATCAAGAATATATATACTTTATGGGGTCGGAAACGCTTCCTTCTGCCTGTTACATACTTTCCGACGAATCTAGTATACCCTTTTACTCTACGAGTAACGGGTATAATAAAGAGGCAAGCGTGAACATACTCCGCCCGTTGGAAGGACGGTCATTCTTTCAAGATACAGGTGAGATAGGCAGGGGCGCAACCTTACGAATTGGACGACGAATGACTCCTTTTGCTGTCTTAATATCGACGACTCGGACTCTTCCGTCCGCTCCAGAGCAAGTATTGGTAATGCGTCCCAAGGGCCATTGCTGAGGTGAAGCGTTGTCTTCATGGATCATGATTAGCTGCCCCGGGACTATGTTCGCCTTTGGAGAAAGCCACTTGCTGCGGGCCTGCAAGGTGTGCAGGTAATCTCGTCGCCAAAGCTCCCAGAATTGTTGCTTGATGTGGGTGACCCGTTGCCAACGTGTCAAGTGCGATAGGTTGCATTCCTCTAAACTTGGCTCTGGAAGTGCCTTTAAAGACGTTCCGACCAAAAAATGCAATACTTAATTACACCAGTTTACAAAAAACAAGGAAGAACGCTATAGTCGAGTACCTCGACTATCAGATACCCGTTACTCAGCTAAAGGGACCAAAGGAAAATGGAGTTATGCAAGCAGCAAATGCGCCACCTACCGGCGGTAGACAGATTTAAGCGTTGTGGGCGTTAGAGTGGGCGTGGCAAAGTTTTTTTTGGGTCAATCGATAGGTATTGACGAGACCAATACATTTCAGTTAAAATTTTTTATCTAGCATGAAAATTGTGGGCGCCACAGACTTGGGCGGTTTGTGGGCGTTAGAGTGGGCGTGGCATATTCGCGTAACAAACTTGCGCTGCGCTCAAGCCTACGAAATCTTAATCTGAAATCCCGTTTCTCTATCTTTGATATTTTCCGAGATATCCGCGTTCATATTTTTTAAAGTGTTTAAAACGTTTTTCACACTTTTTTATCATAAAAATGTTATGTCGCCCCCACATCCCCATGTGACAATATTGATCATGTATCCTTCCCCTCATTATGTGCAATTAATAGTCAGGTGAGAAAGGTGCACGTGAGAAAGGTCGCACAACCATAGTATCCAAAGGTTGTTATCTTAGAGGAACATATCCGATCATGTTGGGGAAAGGTGTGATCACGTACCCTTTTGCCTCATTATCACAGGTCGCACACCCAAAGTATTCAAAGATGGTTATCTTAGAGGAACATGTCCGATCATGTCGAGGAATAATATTTTCTTTGATTGTAAAATTAATTTAGAAATCAAAAGAACCCCAATAAAATAAATCTTACAAGTTAATGATTCTCAGATGTGGAATATTTTCAAACACACATTTTTGTTTCCGCCCCAGAACGTTTAACTGGTAAATTCTCTAAGATTCTCTCCTTTCCACAAATGGGTCATAAACATGTCATAAAAGGGATTCAAGCAAGAGCTACCCGAACATGCGCACCTGTCCATTACCTGACCGAAATAAAAGGGGCACATGCACAAGCCTGAAGGCGCACGCTCATTGAGAATCGCAATAAAAGGGACACATGCACAAGCCTGAAGGCGCACGCTCATTGACAAGATCATGGGCCTCACGCCAACGACCTCACGGCTGACTGCTAGCTCGAATACGTCCCATATAAGGGGTTGAAATCACGACCGCGCAACAACTCGCAAGTAGCCGACATATCTTAGTCAAGGAAATATTTTCAATTCTCCATACCTGTAATTTTAAGTCGAAATAAAAAGTCAGAAGTTTATTTTGTTTGATTATATAATTAATTTTCTAACTTCATTCCGGCGATTTGCATAGAAGAGGCAGGCGCACGTTTCCGACGTCAATTCAGGATTACAAAATGTAAAGTGTTCACCATAATTCGTAGTTTTGAGATCATGTCCACCTCGATTATTGAACATAGTTTTGGTGTTTAGAAGGTATTGAAAATGCTGAGCAATTATCTGTTATCTGTTCAATAAATTGGTCAATTTCCTCATGAAAATTCATTTTGTTAATTTTATTTTCTTGTAGGTCCTTACTCATATAGTCTCAACTTTAAAATGATGTATAAAAATTATTTTATTGTTTTGGAGCTACTTTTAAAAAATGTCTAAGTAATGTATGCATTGTTAAGAGCACAAACCCCGCCCTTAAGGTGTGTTTCACAATAGGGAAACCGGTTTCCTTTATACCTGTTTAATGACGGACAGCCCATTTCCTCAATATTAACGAGCTGACGACTCCCAAAAAACTTTTGTAGAAATCGTTTCTTTTCACACTGTTTAATCCGCTGCCTAATGGGAAGCAGCCAAAAGTGAAATTTGCCCTCGTGCAAATGCCAGTGGTTGTTGTTATTGCACCGCCTCTGCCCCTGTGCAGATGGCGGAGCTTGATCCAAAAATTAAAACGACGGAGTCAATGATATTTACTTCACGAAGTACTGTGTGAGACTGTATTCTGCTTTTGGTTATACATTTGGTTGGGCTGTGCATAACAAGAAAGCTTATGATTTACCGTTTTCATTGTGGATAATAATGCTTTACAATAGAGGGTAATCTTTTAGCATACAATTTAAACTAAAACAAGGGAGAACGCTATAGTCTAGTACCTCGACTATCAGATACCCGTTACTCAGCTTAAGGGACCAAAGGGAAATGGAGATATGCAAGCAGCAAAGCGAGATTTAAATGCGCCACCTACCGGCGGAAGGCAGATTTAAGCGTTGTGGGCGTTAGGGTAGGCGTGGCATATTTTTTTTTTGATCAATCGATAGGTATTGACGAGACCAATACATTTCAGTTAAAAATTTTTATCTAGCATGAAAATTGTGGGCGCCACAGGCTTGGGCGGTTTGTAGGCGCTATAGTGGGCGTGGCATATTCGCGTGACAAAATTGCGCTGCGTACAAAGCTACGGAATCTACGTCTGAGATCCCGATTCTCTATCTTTGATAGTTTCCGAGATAACCACGTTCATATTTACGATTTTTTGAAGTTTGGGGGCGGCTTGTGGGCGTAAAAGTGGGCGTGGCAAAATTTTTTTTGGGTCAATCGATAGGTATTGATAAGAACAATACATTTCAGTTAAAATTTTTATTCTAGCATCAAAACTGTAGGAGCCACAGTTTTGGGCGGTTTGTGGGCGTAAAAGTGGGCGTGGCACTCTACTGAAACAAACTTGCGCTGCGTAAGAAGCTCAGGAATCTGCACGCCAAATCTCAATAGCCTAGCTCTCAAAGTTTCCAAGATCTCAGCGTTCATCCGGACAGACGGACAGACGGACAGACGGACAGACGGACATGGCTAGATCGACTCAGCTAGTGATACTGATCAAGAATATATATACTTTATGGGGTCGGAAACGCTTCCTTCTGCCTGTTACATACTTTCCGACGAATCTAGTATACCCTTTTACTCTACGAGTAACGGGTATAATAAAGAGGCAAGCGTGAACATACTCCGCCCGTTGGAAGGACGGTCATTCTTTCAAGATACAGGTGAGATAGGCAGGGGCGCAACCTTACGAATTGGACGACGAATGACTCCTTTTGCTGTCTTAATATCGACGACTCGGACTCTTCCGTCCGCTCCAGAGCAAGTATTGGTAATGCGTCCCAAGGGCCATTGCTGAGGTGAAGCGTTGTCTTCATGGATCATGATTAGCTGCCCCGGGACTATGTTCGCCTTTGGAGAAAGCCACTTGCTGCGGGCCTGCAAGGTGTGCAGGTAATCTCGTCGCCAAAGCTCCCAGAATTGTTGCTTGATGTGGGTGACCCGTTGCCAACGTGTCAAGTGCGATAGGTTGCATTCCTCTAAACTTGGCTCTGGAAGTGCCTTTAAAGACGTTCCGACCAAAAAATGCGATGGAGTGAGGGCTTCTCCATCGTTTGGATCTTCTGAAAGAGGCGCGAGGGGTCGTGAGTTGACAACCGCTTCAGCATCAACTGCGACAGTTTGGAGTTCCTCGTACGTCAGATGTGAGTGACCAGTGTTCTTTACCAATAAAAGCTTCATGGACTTTACCGCCGCCTTCCACAAGCCGCCAAATGTGCTGCGCGGGGTGGAATGAAGCTAAATTCTACGCCATTGGATGAGGTGAACATTAGTTTGGTTGCATGTTAGTTTGGTGAAGAAATTCGACGAGTTTATATGTGAATTTGTGATCTTTTGGCAGTAAAAGTGGGTACTTGGCTTCTACCGGGATTTGCGCATTTTCTAGACGCCCGCCAACACGAATCAGTGTCACCGTGCGAGTTCCTATAGCTGATTCCGACAGAAAAGGTGTCAGCCTTTGAAGATCTGCGCTGAGGACTTTACCCTTCTGTAAACAATCTATTTCCTTCCAATACGTTTGATGCTGAATAAGTCCTACAATAAACAGGAAGGAGTGCTGTAACTCAGTTGCTGGCATTTCAACCGCTTGTGACACGCAGAGGTTTTTGCTTGCAGGGATCTTGTTATCTGTTATCTTGGATCTGTGACTCGAAGAACACGATGATACGAAAAGATTCGATTGAGAATTTGATCAAGGATGTTTTCTTTAGATTCGGTGCATTTGAATGATGAAATTTTTCTTATTTCCAAATCCGCATCTATGGTTTCGATTTTGTCCAACGACTGCGGCCAAAGATGTTCTTCCAACTTAAGAAAGGTTGCCCCGTAAACCAACTTGTATTTTGAAGTTCGCTGACCTTGCATCCACGAGATATGATGTCAGCCGGGTTTTCTTTTCCTGGCACATGACGCCAAGAAATGTTCGATGATTGAGTTTGAATTCCTGAGATCCGATTGGCTACAAAGCAATTGTAGCAGGATTGCTACGTCGTAGTATGTATGTATGTGTATGTTATTGTATTCCTTCTAGATCATTCATGTTAGTTCTAAGAATAAGTTGTTGTTGTTGTACGATGCCGCTCACTGTTCTCTAACTCTCTCTCTCAATCTCATCGCTCTCACACTCTCTCAATGAATCGGGGGTTGATGCGGATCGTGAGCTGAGAGCGAGGGCAGTTGAACGCCGACCGTGATCCTGAACAGACGAAATTATAAAATAAAGACTAGAAGTACATATATATGTGTGTTGGTGTTTAACTTTGGGGGAATATATCATACCCCTACAAAATCAGAAGTGGGCCGATCACGAGCCAAGTAATTAAATCGTTAGTACAAAGAAAATCAAAATGGATTTAAACAACGAGTCGATTGAACAATTAAAAAGGTGGTTGAGTGTATTGAAGTTATCAACAACCGGAACAAAGAGACAATTGATCTTGCGATTAAATAATATACCGAAGGAAATTCGGGAAAAGTTTGACGAAATGGCGAGACAAAAAGGAGACAGAGACGGCGACAAAAGTAAAGGCGAGGACAGAAGCGACGAGAATTTCGAAGACGGCGGCGGAACTATCCAGAAAGAAGGCGGCGGAACTATCCAGAAAGAAGGCGGCGACAAAAGTAACAGCAAAGACGGAGACGAAAGTAACGGCAAAGACGGCGGCATCCAGAGTTACAACGAAGAAGACGGCGACAAAAGTAACGGCAAAGACGGCGGCATCCAGAGTTACGACGAAGAAGACGGCGACAAAAGTAACGGCGAAGACGGCAGCATTGAGAGTTACGACGAAGAGGACGGCGAAATTAACGGCGAAGATGGTGAATGGAATGACGAAATTGCTGGCAGCATTCTCAGAATTAGAAGCAAACGGAACGAAAACTATACAGAAGACGACATGCACAACCAGGCTGGAGAGAATTCTAGGAACGCAAAGAGCAGCGAACGTAAGGTGAAAAACGGCAACGTTGCGGTGGTGGAAAACTTTAACGAGAGCATCGGCGTCTCGTTGAGTATGGCAACACAGGTGTTGAGAGAGTTTGCTGGCGAGTCGTGTGCCTGCAAATGGACTACTCAAATGCATAATATCGCGAAGATTTATGGAATAGGTGGAAAATTCGAGAAAATGCTAATGGTGAGCAAAATTAAAGGAAAAGCTTATGAGTGGCTGCACGCAAATTCAGACCGCGTGTTGCTACCGTTGGATGGCTTGACTGCAGAGCTGATTTCAACGTTTGGCGGAAAATCATCGAAGTTGGAGATAAGACGCAAATTCGAAGGTCGAAAATGGAAACAAAGCGAAACTTTTGGGAGTTATGTCGACGACAAGATAATGCTTGCTCAAGGTATTAATATTGATGCTGATGAAATGTTGAGCTGCATCATCGAAGGAATTCCCAATCAAGGGCTACGTAATCAGGCGCATATTCAATGCTTTGTGGATATTGGGCACATTAAGAGAGCGTTTGCGGATGTAAGCTTGCCAAAATCATATGGAGTTGGCAGGCCGACGACATCAACGGGTCCCAAGGACAGCAAGAAGACTCGCTGTTTCAATTGCAATGCAAAAGGGCATTGGGCATACGAGTGCAGGAAGTCGAAGCGGGAGAAAGGATCGTGCTATGCGTGCGGTAAGAGGGGACATTTTGTTGCGAAATGCTTTAACAATAAAAACATGAACGAGGGCGAAAATAATTATGTAAGATATGTTGAAATTAATTTTGTAGATGAACCAGGTTAATTGCAGAATGCCTCATAGATACAGGAAGTCCGATTTCATTTATCAAAATATCCAAAGTACCCAAAGACATTTCAAAATTACCAGTTTTAAGTTCATATTACGGTTTAAACAAAAGTTACCTAAAAACGCATGGAAAAGTATTATGTTATGATATGAAAAATTTAGATAAAATACATTTTAATTTAGTTATTGTTATAAATTTAAGCCTTGACACTTTGAAAATGGTTACAGTTGAGAATATTGAAAATCCTTCTGATGTTAGTGATGAAAAGCAGATAGTTAGCGATGATGTTAGTGATGAAAAGCAGATAGTTAGCGATGATGTTAGTGATGAAAAGCAGATAGTTAGCGATGATGTTAGTGATGAAAAGCAGATAGTTAGCGATGATGTTAGTGATGAAAAGCAAATAATTAGCGATGTTGTTAGTAATGTTAGGGATAAAAATAAAATTTTTAGCGATGTTAATCATGGAATTAGGGACAGCAGGGAAACAATTAAGGAAATTTTTAGTAAAATCAGAGATGAAGAAGAAGTTACGAATAAAAATTATGTTGAGCCGGAAATAAATCTTGTTGAAAAGGAATTATTTAATATAAATTTAACGGATGAAAGTGTAGAATACAAAGTTGGTGATCATGTGAATTATAATGTTAGGTGTCAGTTTGTTAGGATGGTAGAAAGTTGTTATGTAAATAAAGAAAGGCCAAAGGAACCGGAGGTTAGATGCGAAATGAAATTAAGATTAGAGGACTCAAAACCTTTCAGTTGTTCGCCCAGACGTTTAGCTTACACAGAGAAAGAAAAATTACAGGTGATATTAGACGAATACTTAAGTGAAGGAATTATAAGGCCAAGTGAATCTGAGTATGCATCTCCAATAGTGTTAGTTAAAAAGAAGTCAGGCGACTTACGACTATGTGTAGATTACCGAAAGCTTAACAAGACTATGGTGAAAGATAATTATCCGCTACCTTTGATTGACGATTTATTAGATACATTAGTAAATAAAACAATATTTTCAAAATTAGATTTAAAGCATGGCTACTTTCATGTGTTTGTGGATAGTGAATCGATAAAATATACCTCATTTATGACGCCTTTAGGACAATTTGAGTTTATGCGGATGCCAATGGGGCTGAAGAATGCACCAGCGGTGTTTCAACGATTTATCAATAAGATTTTTGCAGACATGATAAGGGATGGTAAGGTAGTTATATACATGGACGATATCATGATTGCGAGTAAAGAAATGCAAGAACATTTAAGTGTTCTTAGAGAAGTTTTTGATCGATTAGCAAGGAACAAACTAGAATTAAGAATGGACAAGTGTGAGTTTCTACAAGCAAGTGTACAATACTTAGGATTTTTGGTAACTAGCAAAGGAATACAGGCTAATGACAAAGGAATAGAAGCTGTTCGAGATTTTCCCGTTCCAGACAAAGTACACGGTGTTAGAAGCTTTCTGGGTTTGTGTTCGTATTTTAGAAGGTTCATTAAAGATTTTTCGATGATCGCTAAACCTCTATATGAATTGTTAAAAAAGGATAAAGAATTTGTATTTGAAGAAAAGGAATTGCAATGTTTTGAAATGCTTAAGAAAAAGTTGGTGGAAGCTCCAGTGTTAGGATTATATTATTACAAGGACGAGGTAGAATTGCATACAGACGCCAGTGCACAAGGTTTTGGAGCAGTGTTGCTGCAAAGAAAAGAGGATAAAAAGCTTCATCCAATATTTTATTTTTCGAAAGCAACAACAAAAGACGAAGCAAAGTATCATAGTTTTGAACTGGAAACGTTAGCAATAATTTACGCTCTTAGAAGATTTAGAATTTAAGTGCAGGGTAGACGATTTAGAATAGTCACAGATTGTAACTCACTGACGTTGACGTTAAATAGAATTGAGTTAAACCCCCGTATTGCACGGTGGGCATTAGAATTGCTAGAGTATGACTTTGAATTAGTCCACAAATCGGGGAAACTTATGCAACATGTTGACGCGTTAAGTAGAAATACAAACATAATGGTAGTTGAAACGAATAGCTTTGAAGATAATTTAATTATTTGTCAAGCGAAAGATGAAAAATTAAAAGATGTTAGAAAAAAGTTAGAAAATGAGGAAGATAAAATGTTTGAGATGAGGAATGGAGTTATATATAGAAAGTCGAATAATGGAAAGCTGTTATTTTGTGTTCCAGAAGAAATGGAGGAAAAGATATTATACAAATATCACAATGAATTAGGTCATTTAGGAAGAGATAAAGTTATGGATGCTATTGTTAGGACGTATTGGTTTTCGAATATGAAAGAGAAAGTGGTTAGACATATTGAAAATTGTATAAGATGTGTAGCATATTCGCCAAAGTCAGGGAAAGGGGAAGGACTGTTGCACAGTATACCAAAAGGAAATGTGCCATTCGAAATTATACATATTGATCATTATGGACCGGTTGATAATGGAAGAGCAAAGAAACATCTATTTGTGGTTATAGACGGATTTACCAAATATGTTAGGCTATATGCAACAAAGACGACGAACACAAAGGAAGTTATTATAGCATTGAAAGACTACTTCAGGTCTTACAGCAGACCAACTTGTATAGTTTCGGATAGGGGAAGCTGTTTTACGTCGGAAGATTTTGGAAAATTTATGGAAGAATGTAATATTAAACATGTCAAAATTGCGACTGGGTCACCTCAAGCCAATGGACAAGTAGAAAGGATTAATAGAATTGTGGGACCAATGATAGCTAAATTAGCAGATCCAGAATAGAAAATGCATTGGGACACAGTTGTGGAAGATGTTGAGTTTTCATTAAACAACACGAAGCAAAGAAGCATAGCACAAATGCCAAGTAAAATGTTGTTTGGAATCGAGCAGAAAGGAAAAGTTATTGATGAATTGAGACAAAAATTAGAAGAATTAGATAATGTTAGTGATGTTAGAGATTTAGACAAAATTAGAAAAGATGGTTCAGAAGCGCAAAGAAAATTACAAAAAGACAACGAACAGAGATACAATGAAAAAAGGACAAAGAGTTCGGAGTACAAAGTTGGAGACTATATTATGGTAAAAAATTTTGATAGCTCAGTAGGAGTTGCAAGAAAGCTAATACCTAAACACAAGGGTCCTTATGTTATAGATAAAGTTTTGAGAAATGATAGATACTTGATAAAAGATGTTGAAGGTTTTCAATTATCGCGTTGCCCTTATCAAGGTGTCTGGAGTAGCCAAAATATTAAGCATTGGATTGGAAAACGAAAATAAAGTTGTAAATATATCAAGAAATTTGTAAATAAAAAACTAAATTATAGAAACTAAGATAAATATAAGCCGAAATCAATTGTAAATTAACACAAGATCAGGGGATCTTAAAATGTCAGGACGGCCGAATTGTAGCAGGATTGCTACGTCGTAGTATGTATGTATGTGTATGTTATTGTATTCCTTCTAGATCATTCATGTTAGTTCTAAGAATAAGTTGTTGTTGTTGTACGATGCCGCTCACTGTTCTCTAACTCTCTCTCTCAATCTCATCGCTCTCACACTCTCTCAATGAATCGGGGGTTGATGCGGATCGTGAGCTGAGAGCGAGGGCAGTTGAACGCCGACCGTGATCCTGAACAGACGAAATTATAAAATAAAGACTAGAAGTACATATATATGTGTGTTGGTGTTTAACTTTGGGGGAATATATCATACCCCTACACAATTTAATTGGGAAGAGTGCATAGTGAGCCAGTGTAATACGATTTTGGAGTCTGTCCAGAAAACAACCTTTTGTATGTTGCTGAACTTATATTTTATTTTGTTCCACGTATCACAAAGAATTGATGCAGCACAGAGCTCTAATCGTGGAAGAGAAAGGACTTTAATTGGGGCAACCTTTGACTTTGCTATGAGTAAATGCGATTCTGCTGATCCATTTTGAATTGAGCGCAGATATATACAACAGCCATATGCACGCTGTGAAGCATCTGCGAATCCATGTATTTCGCAGTCATGTTTCGGGGAAAGTCCAACATATCGGGGTATGGCGATTTGGTTTAAATTGTGCAAGTCAGGATAAATAGATTGCCAACGATCTATTAATTGTTGAGGCAGTATTTCGTCCCAATCCAAATGACTCATCCACAGCTCCTGCACAAAAATTTTGCATCTTATAACCACTGGTCCTAACAAGCCAAGTATGTCATATAAGCGTGCAATAATTGAGAGAATGTTCCTTTTCGTCATAGCGTTAGTTTTTGGCAAATCGAGCCGAAAGCAAAATTCGTCCACCTGGGGCCTCCACGACATTCCTAAGGTTTTTGTGATATCTTTGCTGTCTAACTTGAATCGATGTTCTTTGACATTATCATCCAACTTGCTAAAATTCCATTTGGCTAACTCCAATCCGGCACAAGATAAGATTCCAGTAACTTGATCAATCTTCAATTTTAAATCCTCAATGCAGTCAGCTCCTGTAAGGAGGTCATCGACATACATCTCTTTAGATATAATTTCAGATTCTATCGAAAATTCTTTCCTATATTTCTCTGCTATGAAATTGCAAACTTCTGATGGCGAGAAACGGTGCACAAGCAAGCCCATACGTGACAGTATTCAACTGATATAATTTCAACGGGTCAGAAATGTTGTGCCTCCACCAAATCAACTGAAACTTGCGGTCATGGGGATCTACAATGAATTGCCGATACATTTTTGTTATATCAGCTGTTACAGCATGCCTATACAACCTAAATGAAAGCAGGGCTAAGATAAGGTCTTGCTGAACTGTCGGTCCAACCATTAAAATGTTATTTAATGATACTTCTGTCGACGACTTCGCAGATGCGTCAAAAACTACACGCAACTTTATTGTTGAGGTGTCTGGACGCAGTACAGCGTGATGCGGGATTACATAGTGAGGATGGTTTGGGTTAAAACTATCTACAGGTTGCATGTGCCCCAGATCAATATATTCTTGCATGAAATCAGAATACATTTTTTTTTGATCAGGTAAACGTTGTAAACGACGCTCTATTTGCCAAAATCGTTGCTTGGCAATATCCACTGAACTTCCCAATTGGTGGGTAGATTTCGAAAAGGGAAGCCGAACTTGAACTCGCCCATTCTCGAGAAAAGCTGAGTTTTTGCAGAAGTGGCGATCACATTCTTCCTCTTCAGTTGTGTACTGGTTTTGAGATGATTCTGGAAATGATTCGATTTCCCAAAACCTTTTTAGATTTTCATTCAGCTGTTCGGACTGGGAGATTTTGCACATAAGAACATTAGCCTTCGCCCTAGATTGCGGATTGTCAACAAGTTGTCCACCAATAATCCTTCCGAGTGTAGTGTTAAGTAGGCATGGCAGCCCAGGCCCCAGTGATAATTTTCCGCCAGTGAGCAATTCGAAGAATTCCTGGGTGCTTAGTAAAATGTCAATTTTTGTCAGCCAAATCTATTCCGTCAGGGATTGACCACGTTGATGATTCTATTCGAGTGGCGGGTTGAGTCAATGCTATTGTCTTGGTAACAGCAAATTGCAATGACCATTCGTCAGCAGACAAACGTGAGCGTATGGTCGTCGAGACTGAGAACTGAAGTTTTGCTCTAACATCTCCTAGACCAGAAACTTCAAAATGTTGACGCTTTCGCTGAAGTTGTAATTTGTTGGCCAAAGTATCTGTGATAAAGTTAATTTCCGAGCCAGAATCAAGCAAGGCCCTTGCCGGGTGGAACATTCCGTACTTATCCTGGATAAGAACTATAGCGGTTGGGATAAGAGCTCGATTTGATTTTGTCCCAAGTTGGAAACTGCTCATAGTTCTGACCTCGATCATAAGCATGTTTTGAATCTGAATCAACCTTTTGCAAAACGACCTGAATTAAAATGGCTTCAAATGCATTTTGTTTGGTGCCAAGAGAGAGTAGTGAACCACGCAAAGCTGCCACTGTGTCTAAAATTTCTCGAAGGGATGAAGAAACAGATTTTCTCATTTGAGAAATTGCAAAAAGGCTAGATACATGTTCGAGTAAGATCAACACTTTTTTATCGTATCGTTCCTTAAGGCGCTCCAATGCCTTTTTGTAATTTTCTTCTGATACTTGAAATGCAGCCACTGCACTCAATGCAGGACCAGAAAGACATATGTAAACTTGTCAATATCAGAAAGTAAGACATCATCATGAACTATATGATTGAAGGCTGCAATAAAACGGTTGTACTCCCCATATTTTCCGTTAAATTTTGGTAGTTTTAGAGAAGGTAATCGATTACGGGAACTGGCCCCTAAGCATGTGGAATTTGTCAAGACGGAATCCTCAGGGCCATTGCGCTTGCTAACAGTTGCACGTTTTAAAGGCGTAGATTTTGTTGCTATAAAATCTGCCTCAAACTGATCGCGAGAATCTTCTTCGAAGTCTATTTCTTCAATTTGCTGTTGAACTTGACACAATTGCCTAAAGTGCGATTCCAAAAGGGCCAAGTGACACTCTGCCGATGCAGCATCCATTGCTGTGTCTGCAACCGCTCGATTCGAAGTTCGTTGCATGTTTCGTTGCAGCAGAGTTCTTTTGCGCCTAAGTGCAGCTAGCTATTCTTCTACAGATGGTTTGGTCATGTTTGCAAAGAGATGAACGATCAGCCAAACTGTAAGGAAAATGCGTTTGAGAAGCTTTGACAAGTTTTGAAACCCTACAACAGTTTTAGAGTAACTGCGAAACCTTTTGATGTAAAACTGGGGTACAGCAAGCCTGCGTGTTTTGAGAAGCTTTTACGACATAGGTTAAATAAATCACACCTATATATATAGATAAACCCAGACTTTTCCCTTTCTTTTATTTGTATTATTTGCGTCCGAAAGATCAAATCACAAGTGAACTGGGTTAAGTCTGCCGATTTAAAAGCTTACGTGCTCCAGTAAGTGTCTCGGGTGTACTGGTGACGTAATGGTGTGATGCCGTAAAGTCCAAGTTGAAATAACTTTCCAACTGATCCGCTTGAATTGTAGCTGCTACTGAATCCCTTGTGATCCCTCGCAGCCGAGTTGTTAAGGTTAAGGACAGCTGTCCTGTCACGGTCGCCAATGTTTAATCCGCTGCCTAATGGGAAGCAGACAAAAGTGAAATTTGCCCTCGTGCAAATGCCAGTGGTTGTTGTTATTGCACCGCCTCTGCCCCTGTGCAGATGGCGGAGCTTGATCCAAAAATTAAAACGACGGAGTCAGCTTATGATTTACCGTTTTCATTGTGGATAATAATGATTTACAATAGAGGGTAATCTTTTACATACAATTTCAACTAAAATAAAGAGGCAAGCGTGAACACACACCTTTACAAATAATTTGTTTTCCGCTTGTAATTGTCCTTAGATACTTTCCAGTTTTTGGAAAACTGTTTTCTCCATCGTTCCAAAAAATTTTGTGATGTGTATTGGTTAACCAAATGGCAGTCTTTCGAGATTTTGTATTTAGCAAAGTAAAATCATATGGTGGTTCTATTAAAAAACTCTTATTCAAGTTTGGATCTTTTTCGAATACGATTCCAATTTCCTTTAGAATAAAATTATTATTATTATTATCAAAGAAACCTTGAACATCAATTGAAACAGTATATTTCAACATTTTTCTAATGTTAAACAACTCGTTGTACTAGTCAGTTTAATGGGTTATGTATGAGGAGACAGTAAGCTTGGGTATCTACATGACTTGGTGTCTTCAGTTCTATTGAAATTCTCACATCAATAGGACCAGTTTTCACTGATTCGTTTTGATATGAAAGATCAACAACAATTATAGGAGTCTTCAATTTAAATTCATTTGGGGTCAAAAATGGTTGTGATTCACGATTATAGTAACTAGATTAAAGTCTTGTATACATTTCATATAGGTGAGCATACTGATTCTTACTAAAATCAACATTCAGATTATCATATGGATATGACTCAGAGTTCAAGTGAAATTTCAAGTTTGATAAATTATTTGTGATAAGTTTTCCATTTAGTGTAAATGCAGTGTAATATCGTACATCCTAATTTTTGCAAAATCGCTCAGAGTTACATGGGGAATTTTCCAGGTTTTATTCGTAATTTCCAGTTTAAAAGTTTGTTCATTTCTGGTTTCTTCAAACACATTACCAAAATTCTTAGTTAGCATCAACACTAGTTCGTGTTTACAATTTAACAAAACTTTTTTATAATCCTCAGCAAATCCCAACCAATTTTTTAATGGTACAGAAAAGTTAAAGTGGGGTCCCGTAGAAATTTCGTCTCCACTGCTCCATCCGGAATTTAATAGATTTTGACTTTGAAGATTATCCAGAGATATATAATTTTTTAGGGTTGTAGTCATACCGACAAATCGTGTTTTATCAATCTCACATCCATTTATTTCGTACTTAATTTCATCCAAAAAGTAAGCCATACAATTATTTTTAAAAAAAGTGTTAACATTATCAGTTGTAGGTCCATTCGGTGAATCTTTTCTAATAATTCCTTGAAAATTAAGGTAACTTTCGTGAGGAAGCACGTACAAGTCTTGATTTTGAATAGTAATTCGAATTTCATCGTTTGGTTTAAATGTTTGATTATACGATGAATAAGTATAAAACTCTTTCTTCGAAATACTCTCATCTGAGTAAACCTTTTCTCGAACATTTAAAATTTCGTTCATTGTTTTCCTTTCCACCTTTTATATAATACTCGAAGCTTCAAGCCTAACAACTTTAAAAATAGTTTATTTTTCAAAGTATGTGAGCTTCTTTTTACTGTTGATCCTCTTTCTATAGCTTTACAATTAGTAATGCTTGGCTGAGGACTTAAGCTACGTCTTTTATTATAAATAATCATTCTATTAACCGAATGTGCATGCGAATCGAAACGTTTTCACCACGTTAATTCACCAAATCACCGTTTCGTCACAGTTGATTGGTAAATAAATTAAGTTATGTGGTGTCACTGTCATTTTATACCCAGGCGGAACATTAATGCCAAACTCATGTAATGTATGATTCGGTATATTATCTACATATGAACCGCTGATTATATTACATTCCAAACGAATTGTATTAATTTTTAATATGTTCACGGTCTGATCTGATCGATAGGTTTTTGTAGAATGTGGTTCTTGTACTTTTTGATGGAAACCAAACAGTTGTCCACACGATCTTTCCCTATTAAAGTAAATTGACTTTCGCACGATAGTTATTTCAACTTGAAGTGTATTATTATTACTCTGAATTTTAAATGTATTTTCAAGGTCATAGTCTTTGGAATCGAATTATACATATTAAAATCGATAAGAGCGCACTCATATCGACCATTCAATTCGATAGGTGGAAAAAAGTTTGTATTTATAATGGAACTATTTCCATTCAAGGATAATGCAAGTGATCTAGACATATTGAAATCTCTTGATAAACTGTGGGATTGTAAGTATCTAACCAAGCTTTATATTGAAATTACTCCTTAAATCATAATAAATTGATCAAATCCTTTTCTGTATCTTCCGTTATCCATTTCGTTATCCTTGCTAATTAATAGGAATCCGTGCTTGTCCTTCCAACATTTTTGACAAATTTTCACAAATGTTTCATAATTCATATCAGTGTTAATATGGTCCCAATATATATGCCGCATATTTAAATCATCTTGTTTAAACATTATAATAAAGTTGGCATTGTCACGAATCAGATGTTTAGGTATATGACTATACGTTTGACATAAATAAAACGAGTCGATATTTTTATGTCGACCCATACAAAAATAAGATCTTATGTTATCTTGTTTTTCACAAGCTACGTCATCAAATATCATAAAGAAATTGTTTTTGGCTTCACTGGGGTCTAGTACACCGTCATTATGGGAGAATGTATGATATCCCATTTCTTTTTATCGGTTTGATTAATTTCGCCAAGTACTCATATTTAGGTTGATATAAGCTTTTTGAAATTATATAAACATTTTCGAATTTTAATCCATTGGGAACCTCTATTAAACTTAACATAATATTAGTTTTACCACAATTCGAAGGCCCAACAATTAGAGCCCTTATTATGGATTATTGTGTTCGGTAAGAGAGCACTATGGCGTGGCGGTAGATTTTTCTCGTTTTCATCGTTAATATTTCTAACTACAATTTTTTGTTTCTGACTTATTAAACGCATCTTTTAATCTAATTTACCTCATTCAATGAGAAATCTTTGATGATTAAACATCAATAAAATGGGGAAACGTTTTTATAATCGCATCAGTCGTATTTTTAATTGTAAACACGGAGGTGGTCTTGTCGATAAGCTAATCAATACATTACCGTTTGAAGCCGGGTACAAAGTTACAGAAACGGTTGAAACGTAGTCATCAAGGAATAAACCCATTGGATGAAGCTTGCAAAGAGCACCATATTGCATATTCTCAAAACAAGGCATTGAGTGAACGACATAGGGCAGACTCCATATTAATTGACAAAGCCTGGTCGCGTGTCAAGGCACCAGATAGCAGTCTTGGTGAAAAAGCAGCAGCATACTTTGTTACAAATATAATGAAAGCCAAGAAAAAATTTGGTATGGGATTGAATAAAACGGAAAAGAAAAGAAGGAAAAAGATATTGAAGAATAAAATGAAGAAGACAAAACTTTCGACTGTTATTAATGTTGCTACTAAGACATTAAAAAAACAAAAACCGTTAGACATTATGACTGCAATTAAAGTTGCACGTAAATCAATTCATCAATCAATGGGTTCTAAGAAAAATGTTAAAGTACCTCGTGTAATTAATGTACCCAAAATTGGAGGTTTTCTACCAATCGTGCCGATTTTGACAGCCCTCAGCGCTCTTGATAGTTTAGCAAGTGGTAGTGCAGCAATTGCAAAAACAATTAACAATGCTAGAATGGCTAAAGAAGATATGGAAGAGAAAAAACGTCACACAAGCCCTATAGAAAGGGTTATGGTTTCTTTCTTAAGGGGGTATTCTAGTCTAGAGGCTCTATTTTAGAGCCTTTTTTAACAATTAATTAAAACTAAGCCATTGATATTTTTAGTGTCGGGTTTTTTATCATTTGTTTATTTAACTTAGAAGAGTACATAAAATAAAATTTGAAAAAAAAAATGTATTTTTCATCGAGTTATGTGTCCTTGAAGTAGAGGGGGGAAAAAAAGGCCGTGTCCTCGTCGCCATGATTTCTACCCTTGTGGTCATCCGAAAAATAAAAAAAAAAAAGATTCTTAATCAGTATGAATGTCGCTATGGCATGAACCATCAAAACAAAAAAAAAAATTTTTTTTCATAAAATGGCGGCCACCCAAAAAAAAAGTCGATTTTTTCACTTAATTTTTAAATTTTATCGAATTTTTTAAAAATATTACAAATTTTAAATTCTTATTTTTTGTTGGTTCATGCGATAGAGAGATATTGAAAGAATATTCATGCCAAATTTTAAGTAAATCGGCTTATTAGAACTTGAAATATTATGGCTACCGTATCAGAAAAAGTAGTTTGGAGAAAAACGCGTTTAAAGTTTTACGTTAAATTTCAGGCAGTGTAAATGATAGAATAGCACGTATAACTTACATTCTCTTAATCAGCCATAATTTTAAAAATAATTTGAATTTTGAAAAATCCGTTTAGGGAGATATTTTTAAATATCTAAACTATCGAATTCTGAAAAAAAAAAATTTTAGATTTTTTCAAATTTGTAGGGGAAAGGAATTAAGAAGCGAAAAAACTAATTTCTCTGCTACCAAATAGACCACTATCAAATATCGACATTATACATTTTGCTAAGAAATATATCCCACATTTTAAAGGGGTGTTTATGAGAGATCTACTTCCAGAAGCACCAAAAAGTCGGGAGTGTGGTATAGTAAACCTAGATAATTCAAGTGGTACACATTGGGCTGCATATAATAAAAATAAAAATAATATACATTATTTCGATAGTCTTGGAAATCTTCAGCCACCTAGAGAAGTTGTGAAATACTTGGGTCATAGAATACAATACAGTTTCGATAGAGTTCAAGACTTTGATACATACAACTGTGGACACCTGTGCCTCGCTTTTCTACTTTCTTTCGTAGAAGATGTGAAGTCAAAACCGGTATATTTAAATGGTTAATTTACATTAGGGGGGTTGAAAATCAATGTATGGGTACGTTTATGAGTGAACTCTGTATAGTATATAAAGTGGGCCTGCACGCGTTCAAATTCACAGTCTAAGGCAATCCTTTGTAACATAACTATTTGTGTTGATGGTAACAGTTATAAATTGTTCGCAAATAAAAACAAGGAAGAACGCTATAGTCGAGTACCTCGACTATTAGATACCCGTTACTCAGCTAAAGAGACCAAAGGAAAATGGAGATATGCAAGCAGCAAAGCGAAATTGAAATGCGCCACCTACCGGCGGTAGACAGATTTAAGCGTTATAGGCGTTAGAATGGGCGTGGCAAATTTTTTTTGGATCAATCGATAGGTATGACGAGACCAATACATATCAGTTAAAATTTTTTTATCTAGCACGAACATTGTGGGCGCAATAGGGTTGGGCGGTTTGTGGGCGTTAGAGTGGGCGTGGCATATTCGCATAACAAACTTGCGCTGCGTACAATACTACGGAATCTAAATCTAAAATACCAATTCTCTTTCTATGATAGTTTTCGAGATATCCACGTTCATACTTACGATATTTTGAAGTTTGTGTGCATACTTTCCGACGAATCTAGTATACCCCTTCACTCTACGAGTAATGGGTATAAATACTTTCCTAATTATATATTTTATGATCTCTTTTATGAAGGGATAATATTCCATGAATTTTTTCCAATACCTTGACCTTTGCGAGGCATTTTAGCAATCCTTTGTAACATAACTAATTGTGTTGTTGATAACAGTTATAAATGGTTCGCAAATAAAAAATACTTTACCAATTATATTTTTTGTGACCATTTTTTATGACATTAGTAGTATGGAAACGCGGATTCTGGGACAATTAGCATATTAATGGCCCCCGCCCCCCTTCCCCCCACTCATTAACGTATGCGGGTTCTGGGACAATTAGCATAATCCAATTAATTAAATGATTTTAATGGACTTTGAACTCATAAAAATGTCACGATCATGTCTATAAAGAGTATACTTAATTGCCCCCATCGCCCCCACATCCCCATGTGACAATATTTATCATGTATCCTTCCCCTCATTATGTGCAATTAATAGTCAGGTGAGAAAGGTGCACGTGAGAAAGGTCGCACAACCATAGTATCCAAAGGTTGTTATCTTACAGGAACATATCCGATCATGTTGGGGAAAGGTGTGATCACGTATCCTTTTGCCTCATTATCACAGGTGTTGCTGTGCACGTGTGAAAGGTCGCACACCCAAAGTATTCAAAGATGGTTATCTAAGAGGAACATGTCCGATCATGTTGGGGAATAATGTTTCCTATGATTGTAAAACTAATTTAGAAATCAAAAGAACCCCAATAAAATAAATTTCACAAGTTAATGATTCTCAGATGTGGAATATTTTCAAATACACATTTTTGTTTCCGCCCCAGAAGGTTTAACTGGTAAATTGTCTAAGATTCTCTCCTTTCCACAAATGGGTCATAAACATGTCATAAAAGGGATTCAAGCAAGAGTTACCCGAACATGCGCACCTGTCAATTACCTGACCGCAATAAAAGGGACACGTGCACAAGCCTGAAGGCGCACGCTCATTGACAAGATCATGGGCCTCACGCCAACGACCTCACGGCTGACTGCTAGCTCTAATACGTTCCCATAATAGGGGTTGAAATCACGACCGCGCAACAACTCGCAAGTAGCCGACATATCTCAGTCAAGGAAATATTTTCCATTCTCCGTACCTGTAATTTTAACTCGAAATAAAAAGTCAGAAGTTTATTTTGTAGCATAATAATACATTTATTCATTTATTTTGGTATTGTGAACATTTTTATTATATATAGAAATTAATTTTCTGCTTTGATTCCGGCGATTTGCATAGAAGAGGCAGGCGCACGTTTCCGACGTCATTTCTGGATTACAAAATGTAAAGTGTTCACCATAATTCGTTGTTTTGAGATCATGTCCACCTCGATTCATGAACATAGTATTTGTGTTTAGAAGGTATTGAAAATGCTGACCAATTATCTGTCCTTTAAATTGTTCAATAAATTGGTCAATTTCCTCATGAAATTTCATTTTGTTAATTTTATTTTCTTGTAGGTCCTTACACATCTAGTCTCAACTTTAAAATGATGTATAAAAATTATTTTATTGTTTTGGAGCTACTTTTTAAAGATGTCAAAATAATGTATGCATTGTTAAGAGCACAAACCCCGCCCTTAAGGTGTGTTTCACAATAGGGAAACCGGTTTCCTTTAAACCTGTTTAATGACGGACAGCCTATTTCCTCGATATCAATGAGCTGACGATTCCCAAAAAACTTCTGTAGAAATCGTTTCTTTTCCACACCTTTACAAATAATTTGTTTTCCGCTTGTAATTGTCCTTAGATACTTTCGAGTTTGTGGAAAACTATTTTCTCCATCGTTCCAAAAAATTTTGTGATGTGTATTGGCTAACCAAATTGCAGTCTTTCGAGATTTTGTACTGTATTGTAAAATCATATGGTGGTTCTATTAAAAATCTATTATTCAAGTTTGGATCTTTTTCGAATACAATTCCGATTTCCTTTAGAATAAAATTATTATTATTATCAAAGAAACCTTGAACATCAATCGAAACAGTATCTTTCAGCATTTTTCTAATGTTAAACAACTCGTTGTACTAGTCCGTTTAATGGGTTATATTCAACTAAACGGTCATGTATGAGGAGACAGTAAGCTTGGGTATTTTCATGACTTGGTGTCTTCAGTTCTATTGAAATTCTCACATCAATAGGACCAGTTTTCACTGATTCGTTTTGATATGAAAAATCAACCACAATAACAGAGGCCTTCAATTTAAATTCATTTGGGGTCAAAAATGGTTGTGATTCACGATTATAGTAACTAGATTGAAACGTTCTATTTAATAAGCCAATGTATTTGGGATTTGCAGTATTAGACTTATCGAAATGAAAAATGTACGATTTTCACTATCAATATATGAAGCCAAAGTTTCAGGAAAAGTTACTCTTAAATTATATGGATACTGATTCATTTATCTATACAATAAAAACTGAAGATTTTTATAAAGATATTCGTAATGATCTTGGAGCAAAATTTGATACATCGGACTATTCAGATGAAAGAATTAATCTATATAACTTCAAAAGAGTTAACAAAAAAAGTTTAGGATTTTTTAAAGATGAGCTTAACGGTAAACTCATGACAGAATTTGTAGGTCTGTGCTCAAAGGTTTATTGTTATAGAATAGATCAAGTTGAATCTTCACATAATAAAGCAAAGGGAGTGAGTTCACGAAATCTTACAATTGAACACTATAAAAATGTTGTATTATCTGGGGCCTCACTATATGGTAATAGAACAATGTTTAGATCAAAAGCACACAAAATACCTACAGTTAAAGTAAATAAAAAAATTCTTTGTGGCAAAGATAACAAAAGAAAACGTAATGTTAATGAAACACAATTTATAGAGTTAAGTAATGAAGACCATGGTACGACGTCAATAAAACATCAGAGATTAATTGAAAAAGATATTTTAGAAAATGTTGAATGGCTAGAATTAAATTCATTTTGCTTGGGTGAGATGATACAAAATAATTATGTGAACGATGGAGAATCATTAGGTAGCCTTAAATTAGGAACATATTGAAAAAGAACTATTTTATAAATCAGTTGAATTGGAGATGTTTTATTATGATCGAGACTTTGGAAAATATAAATGAAAATGATTTTGAGTTTGAAAAAAATATTATTATTATATTTAATTTTAGTTTAAAACATTGTACAAAAATATTAATATTAAACTTAATATAAGATAAGATAAATATATAAATAAAAATTAATTAAATAAATCATTTATTATACTACAAAATGTCTTCCTTATTTATCCAGCTAGTCTTTGAAAACCCGAGCCACTTAACCAAAACTTTATTTCCTTTTCGCCTTACAACTCTTTCAACTAGGTATGTGTGGGGAAATCGTGTTTTTTTCAGTTCTTCTTTATAGGATCCGCACTGAATCGGGCTACCATCTAAATCTTCAAGTAAGTATGTTTTAGGGTATGTATTCTTCACCTTTCTAATTTTAAAGATTTCAGTTGTATAGTTTGGTGTATACCCTTTCTCAAAGACATGTTTATATTTACTGATACGAACGTGTTCCTCCTTAAGGAACTTACTTGCAACAAATATTTTTAGGTGATTATACGAAGTTTGTAATATTTGTTTTTTCATTGGAGGAATTGACTTTACTTGGACTCATTTTTATTGTTCTATGCACTCTATTATTGTAATTATTAATTAATTGTTTATACATATCTATCCACTTATATTTTCCATTGAAACTAAACTCACGCCACATTAATTCTTTAAGAGTTCTATTGAAACGTTCAACTATTGATGCTTTTAGAGTACTGAAGGTTGAATAATGATTTATCCTATAACTTTTCATTAATACTTTAAATTTAGAATTAAAGAATTCAGTGCCATCATCAGTTTGCAAGTTTTTTGGTGTTCTATGACCCGATTTAAATATTCTCTCCATGGCTTGTGAAACATCATTTGCATTTTTTGATTTTAATGCCTAACCCCAAGCATATTTCGAAAATGTGTCTGTAACAGTCAACAAGTATCGGTACCCATCATTAGATTTTAAAAAGGCTCCCATTTCAACCAAATCTGCTTGCCACAGATCGTTTATACCCTTTGTAATCACTCGTCTTCGTTGAAAGTTTTTTCGAGATGGTCCGTGCAACTCATTTACGACTTCCCGCTTAATCATATTCTTCTAATAGGCTGAAAAGCGACACTCAATTGTGGTTTTTTTCGGTAATGATACCGGTTTTGTTACATATTTAAATATATAGTCCTCAATGGTTTTAATCTTTTCCAGAATTTTGGCAAACATTTGGTCAGCGCTGTCTGCCCTCTTATTTTTCAATTCAATTTTATTTTCAAAGCTTGAAATTTTTGTGAGTCGACGATTAACATTTTGAGTTATAATTTTTCTTAAATCTTCTCCCAACTTTCCGAGAATCTCATCAGTATATTGTTTCGTTGCTAGATTCGATTTAGCGTCGCTTGTTGAACAGATGTGTTTACTTTTGTGCTCTGAGTTTTTGTCTTGTTCGGTGATTTTTTGCGAGTTTCTTGTGTTTGTTTTTTAACAAAGCTTAGCCTAATAGTTGTGTTAGTGTTTTTGACTTGATCCCCCATTAAACGGGTATGTGGTTATAGATATTTTAACATTTCTATTAGACTTGTTTAATCTCCTAGCTTTGTTAGTGTAATTTTACACTCACTAATCTTGCTAAAACTCTTTTATTCCCACTCTCTCTCCCGCTCTATATTACAACTGTAATTTAAACTCTCTCGGAACCTGCCGATTTTCTGGTAGATTTTTGGTGTGCTTTTCTCTTATTCTCTATCTCTTGCTTGCTTTACATTGTAACTGTTCGTGCGTAAAGTTGTCAGTGTCCCACAAGCAACGCTCAGTCGATAGAAGATTTATTCTCTCGTGCTCTCTTACATTTAAACTAAAACGCGATCTTATTTTTTTTCGTGTTTTGTGCCTTTGTGGTTTTGGAATTTGATCCCAGTGCCAAATTTATTTAAGGTATTTTTCATATTTTATTTTATTTTTATTTCATCTCCTTAAATGGCTCTTGTCTGCTGTAAGAAAAATTGTACTCTTTCGGCTTCAACTAAAGACCCTTTTATTTTCAGCTGGCTCTGCGAATCGATGATGCACGTTAAATGCGCAGGATTTACTGGCAGAGTCAAAGACTTCATTGATCTGAATTCTGGTCTCATGTGGTCATGTGGATCCTGCAAGGAAATGGTAGTTGAGATGAGCCACTTTATGAAGCAGAAACGAGACAGCCTTTTGAATCTCTCAGGTGCTTTTAAACAGCTCAATGAAGGGTTCAATTCCGTTTGTGCCCAATTTAATAATAAAAAATTACTAACTGAGTCGCCTAAACGCAAAAAAGCCAGCTTAGCGGCAGTTAATACGGTTACGGTATCCTCCCCTAATCCGAACTTGGTAGCTGCAGCAGTTTCTGTCGACACTGGGGTAAGCGAACCAACTGCGCCTAAGGATACAGCTGATTCAGGTGGAGTCACTGTTTCTCGAAGTCTGGTGGTAAAAAAATCTTCAGTGCCGGCTACGGTGCCGACCGTACCTATAGGTACAGTAGGAACCGATTCTGGCTCTCAGCTTAGTGTGGTTCAATCTGCTGCTGGGGGACGTAAGAAACTGCCAGTTGTTCCTCATAGGAAGCAATTATTTGTTTCTAGATTCACCCCAGATACACCCAAAAAAAAACCAAAAGTATACACTTAATAAGCGTTGTGTTAAAAGTATACTAAAGTTAGTATAAAAATGTAAGTATTAACTCAACAGTAATTAGTTTCAACTGTATACTTTGTAGTGTAAGTGCTCTACCAAAGAGTATAAAGCGTAAACCTGTAGTGTTATTTTTAAACTATAGTTTTTCATGGTGTGAAACTAGGAAAATAGCGATTATTCGAACATATATTTTGGTGTAAAACCAGGACAATAGCGAGTATACGAACACAGAAAATGGTACCGGAGTTGGCGTTGTTTGACGCGTTAATGATTATTGTGAAATTTGTGCCGAGTCAAGATGTAAGTAAAATATTTATTCTAAAATTAAAAAGTTAAATATTATATTGTCCCTGTTGGTAAATATTGTGTGTATTGTGTATTTTCAGATGCAAGTGCTTTGCGCACGCGTACAGATGCATACCGCGAAGGAGCTAACGAACTCGACGTACCGCTATTGTGCTGTCAGAACAGCGAGTGCCTTCCGGACGATCTCGGACGACGCAGCGCTCGTCATTGCAGGCCAAGTTCCCCTATGTGAACTGGTGCGGGAGCCACAGATCCAAGACCGAGGTGAAGAGGAGTGCCAGGATGCAGAGCGTCGACAACTGGCAGGCAGCCTGGGACAACTCCAGCAAGGGACGCTGGACGCTGGACGCAAGGGTAAATAGGAAGCACGGCCAGGTAGATTTCTACCTCACGCAGGCGCTGAGTGGACATGGTTGCTTCCGAAGCTTCCTTAAGCGCTTCGGGCACGACACGGAGGACGGTTGTCCAGAGTGCGGCAGTGGG
This sequence comes from Drosophila subpulchrella, assembly GCF_014743375.2. Taxonomy (NCBI): domain Eukaryota; kingdom Metazoa; phylum Arthropoda; class Insecta; order Diptera; family Drosophilidae; genus Drosophila; species Drosophila subpulchrella. The sequence goes on from NW_023665653.1 coordinate 143,722, forward strand.
ATTGTTGAAGACGATCAGCATGTCCTACTTTAATGTCGCCGCTTCGGGTCTGATCGCTAAATGCTGATGAAGACCACCGGAGCAAGAGTTCGGCAATGTTGTTGGCGATGGTAAGTACATTTTTTTAAGTAATGATATTTTTATTTAAGAACTAAATTCTTTTACATCTTAGGCCCAAGGGACTGTATATTGTTTATGGCCTTGCACGCTGTTATAAAACCAACGTACCGGTACACTGTTACTCAAGCGGACCAGAAGTTCTGTCGAAAGGCGACCATCGAAGACAGCGTTAGCAGCGCGGTGTTGCACGTCACCGAAATCAATGACATTCAAAACATAATTGAAACATTGAACAGAAAAAGTGTCGAGTCAAACTCCCCCATTCAACCATTTATAATTGTTGTGGGCGTGGACATTTTCAATTTGGTTGAATTCTATGTTAGCTTTGGAAAGTCCTTTTATAAGTTAAACTCTTTCATTATTGCACTAGATATATGTTTTAAAATTTATCAAGTATTTGGTCTAAAGTACCCAAATGAATCCCATAAAGTTTGGTCTTTTTTAAAATACTTTTTCTATAATATGAAAACTGAATTTGATATTATATATCCGTGCGTATCCAATGTCATTGAAGATTTAAACAAAATGTAAATACTTTGTAAAATATTTTTAATTTCAAAATTTATTCATATCCTTTTTAATTTTAAGATCTTGAAATATTCTGTTATTAGTTAAGTCTTATATTTTTAATTTCTATATTTAGTTCTTTTATAATATTAATACCTAGCCATTAACAACATGCGTTGCTTTAAGTGTTTTAAAGAATTTTCTGACCTCAATAATTTATGCTTACACTTTAAGCATCACCACAATTTAAGGGAAATTGATTTATACATATGTGTCGAAGGCAATTGCAACCAATAGTATTCTTGTTTTCAAAGATTTAAAGCCCATCTCAGAAGGAGTACAGATCTCAGGGTAATTCAGGGGACCACAACATTGAATATTTTGACAGTAATGAAGATTTGGACGATATTCCGAGTGGCTCTCAAAATGGAATCCCTCAAAGTGCTGAAACTAGTTTAAAATTATCATTTGAAGTTTAGTGAGCACTATCAAGCCTATACAGTTGGTGGAAAAGAAAATTCTTTAAAAATTAATAACATAAGTAGTTTCCAAGGTCCCCCTGTAAAATATCATAAAAAAAATGCTGTTAGCTATGTAAGATTAAAATCATTTTAAATAAAACTGTATAAATATTTATGAAATAATAACAAAATAATATATGAAATAGTAATAAAAGAAAAACAACATACAACGTGATTTTATTGGGTTTGGGATTATTGGGATACCACGAAAAACAAAATAATATACATTTTATACTACAGGCAACGGGGAAATCGTATAAGTCTTATACGAAATAGTATAAAATGTATACGAAATAGTATAAAATGTATACTAACGATTTCGATAAATAGCTCAAAAAGTATACTACGGCTCTCTAGATTAGTTTAATATCTATACGAAATAGTATAAAACGGAGACTACATAGCATAGCTTTTATACTAAATAGTATAAAAAGTAAACTATCAGCAAAAACTTCAGTACACTGAGTGAGTATAGATTGTATACTCGTTAGTTTAACTTTGATAACTTCGAAAGTTTCAGTTTAATACTTTCGGTGTCATAAGGTTAATACACATCTTATCAAGATATTTTTGACACTCAATAGTTTAGTTTTAATGTACGAATAGTTTAGTTTCTGTAAAATATCATAAAAAAAATGCTGTTAGCTATGTAAGATTAAAATCATTTTAAATAAAACTGTATAAATATTTATGAAATAATAACAAAATAATATATGAAATAGTAATAAAAGAAAAACAACATACAACGTGATTTTATTGGGTTTGGGATTATTGGGATACCACGAAAAACAAAATAATATACATTTTATACTACAGGCAACGGGGAAATCGTATAAGTCTTATACGAAATAGTATAAAATGTATACGAAATAGTATAAAATGTATACTAACGATTTCGATAAATAGCTCAAAAAGTATACTACGGCTCTCTAGATTAGTTTAATATCTATACGAAATAGTATAAAACGGAGACTACATAGCATAGCTTTTATACTAAATAGTATAAAAAGTAAACTATCAGCAAAAACTTCAGTACACTGAGTGAGTATAGATTGTATACTCGTTAGTTTAACTTTGATAACTTCGAAAGTTTCAGTTTAATACTTTCGGTGTCATAAGGTTAATACACATCTTATCAAGATATTTTTGACACTCAATAGTTTAGTTTTAATGTACGAATAGTTTAGTTTCTATGATCATTTTTTTTTTGGGTGTACTACATCTGAGGATGTTTTGGAATTTATACGTGAAAAATTCCCATCCGAGAATATTTCAGTTGAACAATTTCGATTTTCATACGCTCGTAGTATATCCTCTTTTAAAATATTTGCACCGCCTGATGTGTTTAAGGTACTGAAAGATTATAATAATCAATAAACCGAGAACAAATAACAGACCCTCCACTGCGCCAAAAAACTAAAAAGTTTATTTTTGGCTTATCAAAATGTTAGGGGACTAAATATGAAGCTACCCAAGCTTTATGCTGACTCCTCTGCATTTACTGCAGATATTTTGGCTTTTACGGAAACTTGGCTGAAACCAGAGATATCTGACTCAGAAGTTCTGTCAAATAACTTTAATGCCTATAGGACCGATCGCTCCTCACGTAGGGAAGGCGGTGTGCTGATTGCCGTTACCACTAGCCTCACATCTGAAAAAATTTACTATGATACCCATAACGAAATTGAATTTGTTAGTGTGAAAGTTTCCTTGCAATCCTTATCTATTTTTGTTACATGTTCCTATATTCCACCTGGCTCTGATTTAATAATTTATGAGCACCATCTGTCTGCCACAAAATCTGTTCTATCCCTTCTTTCTAACAGAGACCTTTTGATTGTTTTGGGTGACTTTAATCTCCCTGATATCTCTTGGTCTTCTCCTACTGACTCACTTGTCGCTATACCCTTATCCGTCCATGATTTTGTAGATGGTCTTTTAGAATTATCGTTACAGCAAGTAAGCTTTATACGAAATTCATTAAATAGACAACTAGATCTTGTGTTTGTTTCAGACCCGTCTGAAGTCACGGTATCTAGAATTGACGCTCTTGTTGTACCTGAAGACCGATATCATCCAACAATGGAATTGACAATCTGCCTCCCATGCGTTGATACCCTCTCTCCTTTAGTTCCTCAAACTAAAATGAGATGTTTTCGAAAATGTGACTATAAAAAACTTAACGATATGATTTCTCAATATAATTGGACAGACTTGTACAATTGTATGGATATTGAAAGTGCCACTGAACTAATGAATGCGTTCCTGATAGGCTTCCTTCAAAGCTAAACAGGCCTCCTTGGTTTACCAATGCGCTTCAAAGACTTAAAAACCTTAAAACAAACACCTATAAAAAGTATATAAAATCGGGTAAGCCATCTGATTTTTCGAAATATGTGGTGGCTCGATCGGACTTTAATGTTCTCAATAGTCATTGCTATTCTATGTATTTAAGTCGATGTAAATTCGAATTTTCAAATGATCCGAAGCAGTTTTATAACTTTGTTAATGCCAAGCGTAAGTCGTCGGCATTGCCTTCATCTGTACGTTTTAACTCATTGGAAGCATCGACGGATTCTGAAATTGCTGATTTATTTGCCGAGTTTTTCCAAACTACTTACTTGGTCAAATTTTAACTACCCTAATCCCTTAAATAGGGCAAACTGTATGTTTACCCCTGAAATTACGGAAAGTTCTCTCATAAGAGACTTAGCAACAACAACTCCAACTTATTCTCCCGGTCCAGATGGACTCCCCGGGTGTGTGCTTAAGTTTTGTGCGTCAACCATATGTAAACCGATTCTTAAACTTTTTAATTTGTCTATTTCATCATCAATTTTTCCTACTATCTGGAAGGACTCTTTTATCATTCCACTTCACAAAAAGGGTGCGAAGGCGGATGCCCAGAATTATAGAGGTATTTCCAAATTGTCGGCAATTCCTAAAGCATTTGAACGTATTATTACTTCTCATTTGCAACATTTATGTTCCTCGCTTATATCACCGTGTCAGCATGGTTTTGTTAAGCGAAGATCGACCACCACCAACCTTCTTGAATTGTCATCTATTGTAATAAATGGATTTAAGAAAAAAATGCAGACTGACGTTATATATACAGATTTTAGTAAGGCCTTTGACTCTGTCAACCACTCTCTTCTATTATTCAAATTAAATCAGCTTGGGTTTCCATGTAAGCTATTAACTTGGATTTCAAGTTATTTGAATGGTAGGACTCAGAAGGTTATATTCAAGAACGCTGTTTCAAAATTGATCTACGTGACATCTGGAGTGCCTCAGGGTAGTCATTTGGGTCCTTTGCTGTTTACTTTGTTTATTAACGATCTTTCCTCTACCATAAAACATTCTCGTGTACTAATGTATGCTGATGATGTTAAGCTTTGTTTATCATATAACGATATAGCGTCGGGTTTCAACTTACAGTCAGATATTGATTGTTTTCAGGGATGGTGTGAGTATAACCTTTTAAATTTAAACTGCCTTAAATGGAACGTTATGACTTTTTATAGGGGTACTCCTACTTTTGTTAGTTACTCTCTTCAAAATACGTCACTCGACCGTATATATTCTGTTAATGACTTAGGCGTTCTTCTGGACCCAAAACTTAAGTTTGACTGCCACATAATGTCCACTGTCAACAAGGCCATGAGTGTTCTTGGGTTTATAAAGCGTTGGTCAAAAGAATTTTATGACCCTTATACATCCAAATTATTATTTACCTCCCTTGTCCGTCCTATTTTGGAATATTGTTCTTCGGTTTGGAGTCCACAATATCAAGTGCACATTGACCGTATTGAGTCGGTACAAAAAAAATTTCTTCTTTTTGCCCTTCGTAGTTTGAACTGGGATCAAAACGTAAGGCTACCTTCCTATCAGAGTAAATTACTATTGCTTAATTTACCTACACTTGTAAATCGTAGAACAATGCTTGGTACTATTTTTATGCAAAATCTTATTATAGGTGATATTGATTCTGTAGAACTTGTAAACCGCCTAACTTTCAATGTCCCTGCTAGACTAACACGAAATTATTATCCCCTAAGTTTGCCACGATGTACATCAAATTTTTGTCTGCACGAGCCCTTTCGCGTTCTATGTAATAATTATAACAATCTTTACCATTTAATTTGCACATCAACTTCTATCCCGGTATTAAAAACTAATATTTTAACTCATTTGCTTCATTCTTAGTTGCTTCTTTTATTTTCATTTGTGTCCCGTCTCTATTTGTTTTTTGTATCTTCCTCGCGAACTCGCATTTTTGCCCAAATTTATAGAAGGGCCCCGCGCGTAACAAGCACGTGCTTGGTGTCGTTGGGCCACTTGTTTGTACTGCTCGTAGTGCATCAACGTCCATCATATATCATTGTTGTCTAAAGGCTTAGATCCGTTTTTGATACGTTTATTTTGAGCATTTAGATTACCGTCCTCATCGATGAATAATCCCTCAGTAGAATTAACACGTCTTTTCAAATTTTCTGATCGTTCCTTATCAACAGAAAAATGTCCAAACTTGTCGACAGACATGATGTTTATAAATGTAAAACATATTTGTCCTTCTTATTTATACCCATTAAAATATAATCCTTTCTTCACGCAATTCCTCTAATATTGAAAAAATTTCGTTATTGTGGCTAGTGTAACCCGCTCCTTTTGATGCTACTAAAATTTCCAATCGTTCGACTAACTCATTTACATCATTCCAATACACATAGTTTGGATTCGATTTCTGAAGAGTCATGTAACCAAAACCTGTTTTTGAGCGAAGTGAAGTAGACGTTGTAGGACTGAAATCTTTGTCTATTAACTTCTTAATAATTTGGCTTTATTTGTATGCTCGTGTACCCTTGATTCTGTTATTAGGTTTAAAGCCTACTCTATGTATATTCGTTTCTAAAATAATTTTTTTATACATTTTCAAGTCTTGATCATCATAGTTTTCAGGTTTACTAAGAAAAATTAGAGAGTACAGACCAGAAGTCAGATCACAACTCATTCCACTAGAAAATGTAATTTTATTATTTTTAATTTTATTTCTTTATCTCCCAATGTTAATAAATTGTTTGCAGTCTTTTTAGGTCCATAACCTTTATCCAACACATTTCCTCTGGTCAAATTACTGATATTAAAATCATAATTATAGCTAGTGTAATTATCTTCTAGCTCCGCATCCACACCCATATCGGCCTCTCCTGTATACATTGGTAAAGGTGTTGTCCCTTCTTCTTCTTCACTCTTTTCCGTCTCCTTTTTCTCATCTTCTTCTTCTATCATCGAAATACCTTGGTGGAGCTATGTTTCGATTAGACTGCAGATCTTTCTCATTAGTTGTAAAGTAGAAATCGTCAAGCTCTCTCTCATCATCATCGTATTTTTTAATTTGCTTCATTTCACGCTTTACTTTTATACTATCTTTTGCATTAGAAATCTTTTGTTTTTATTTTCCTTAACAAGTTCATGTAAGGGATCAGTAATAGGTTTAAAAGTTTCCTCCAATTGTAAATTCGTATGATTTTTGACTTGTTTGAGATCATCGAATTTTCGCTTCAAAGCAAATCTAGCTTTGGTTAACTGTGACAAAATATTCATTGTAGTATATTTTACAAACTTTATAGGTAAAAGATTTTAAATTTCCGAAATTCATGTAGTCACTCCTCAGTTACTAAACAAATACTGTTTAGGGATCGCCATAATCTGTAATATTTATATACCATTTCCGAATAAAAAAGATTCGATGCATTTTCTTCATTATATTTAAAAAAGTGTATTTATTGTAATATTTTTAAAATCTCAATCTTTTTAATGATTACTGACTTATTTCTAAATACAAATTGTCATTACTTTTATAAATATTAAATTTTCTATCAACCATTTCATTGATGATATCATCTTGAAGAGAGGTGTACCTTTCCGGCATTTACAGGATGTGCTCCTCCAACTCGAGAGCAATAGATTCTCCAACCTTTGTTGTTTTGCGATCCGCCTTGAGGATCGGGAATCTTACATTTTCAGGCATCCTTGTCTTCGATAGCAGTGTCTTTTTATTAAATTTATTGAACTCTTTAATTACAATGTTCATCTGGTTTTCCTGATTCATGATGGTTGTTGAGGTTTTTGGTCTTGGTACAGTTGTTCCACGTTGTATTTAGCTGTATTTTTATGTTTACTACCTGTTTAGCAGTTGTTCAGTACTTGTTTCGTAGTCGCTTACTACTTGTTTTAGCTGCTTAATAGCTGTTATTAGATGGTTATTATCTGTTTAGTAGCTGTTAACTAGTTGTTAACTAATTGTTATAAGCTGGTCACCAGCATGTTTTGAGCTGTTATGAGCTGTTATAGTTTTTTGTTAAGAATGATCAAAAATTCTTATCCTCTAGATGACGTTCGATGTGAAGTAAAAACTTAGACTGTGAATTTGAACGCGTGCAGGTCCACTTTTTATACTATACAGAGTTCACACATACACGTACCCATACATTGATTTTCTCAAGTATTTCACAACTTCTCTAGGTGGCTGAAGATTTCCAAAACTATCGAAATAATGTATATTATTTTTATTTTTATTATATGCAACCCAATGTGTACCACTTGATCGTGAATTATCTAGGTTTACTATACCACACTCCCGACTTTTTGGTGCTTCTGGAAGTAGATCTCTCATAAACACCCCTCTAAAATATGGGATATATTTCTTAGCAAAATGTATAATGTCTATATTTGATAGTGGCCTATTGGGTAGCAGAGAAATTAGTTTTTTCGCTTCTTAATTCCTTTTCCCTTACTATAGGGCTTAAGAAAGAAACCATAACCGTTTCTATAGGGCTTGAGATATAATCCTTCTCCTACAGCAACACTTTCAATTTTCCTGTTGTGACGTTTTTTCTCCTCCATATCTTCTTTAGCCATTCTCGCATTGTTAATTGTTTTTGCAATTGCTGCACTACCGCTTGCTAAACTACCAAGAGCGCTGAGGGCTGTCAAGATCGGCACGATTGGTAGAAAGCCTACAATTTTGGGTACATTAATTACACGAGGTACTTTAATATTTTTCTTAGAACCGATTGATTGATGAATTGATTTACGTGCAACTTAAATTGCACTCATAATGTCTAACGGTTTTTGTTTTTTTAATGTCTTAGTAGCAACATTAATAACAGTCGAAAGGTTTGTCTACTTCATTTTGTTTTTCAATATCTTTTTCCTTCCTTTTTTTTCCGTTTTATTCAATCCCATACCAAATTTTTCGCTTTCATTATATTGTATTTGTAACAAAGTATGCTGCTGCTTTTTCACCAAGACTGCTATCTGGTGCCTTGACACGCGACCAGGCCTTGTCACTTAATATGGAGTCTGCCCTATGTCGTTCACTCAATGCCTTGTTTTGAGAATATGCAATATCGTGCTCTTTGCAAGCTTCATCTAATGGGTTTATTCCTTGATGACTACGTTTCAACCGTTTCTGTAACTTTGTACCCGGTCCACAAAAATGATATCCCGGAATATGGGCTTCAAACGGTAATGTATTGATTAGCTTATCGACAAGATTATAAAAACGTTTCCCCATTTTATTGATGTTTAATCATCAAAGATTTCTCATTGAATGAGGTAAATTAGATTAAAAGATGCGTTTAATAAGTCAAAAACAATAAATTTTAGTTAGAAATATTAACGATGAAAACGAGAAAAATCTACCGCTACGACATAGTGCTCTCTTACCGAACACAATAAGAGCTCTAATTGTTGGGCCTTCGAATTGTGGTAAAACTAATATTATGTTAAGTCTAATAGAGAGTCCTAATGGATTAAAATTCGAAAATGTTTATATATTTTCAAAAAGTTTATATCAACCTAAATATGAGTACTTGGAGAAATAAATCAAACCGATTAAAGGAATGGGATATCATACATTCTCCCATAGTGAGGGTGTACTAGACCCCAGTGAAGCTAAAAACAATTCCATTATGATATTCGATGACGTAGCTTGTGAAAAACAAGATAACATAAGATCTTATTTTTGTATGGGTCGACATAAAAATATCGACTCGTTTTATTTATGTCAAACGTATAGTCATATACCTAAACATCTGATTCGTGACAATGCCAACTTTATTATAATGTTTAAACAAGATGATTTAAATATGCGGCATATACATCGGGACCATCTTAACACTGATATGAATTATGAAACATTTGTGAAAATTTGTCAAAAATGTTGGAAGGACAAGCACGGATTCCTATTAATTAGCAAGGATAACGAAATGGATAACGGAAGATACAGAAAAGGATTTGATCAATTTATTATGATTTAAGGAATAATTTCAATATAAAGCTTGGTTAGACACTTACAATGTCACAGTTTATCAAGAGATTTCAATATGTCTAGATCACTTGTGTACGCCGGGGGGTAGCGGGGTACCGTGGTGGCGCTGATGGAATGGCGTGGGAGGCGACAGCGGGAAACAGCGGCGTCGGCGGGCTGCTGCGCTGGGCTTCGGCGGTTTGCTGATGGTGCGGTTTGCTGCTGGTGCGGCGGAAGCTGCAGGGGAGAAACCACTCGAAACGCGTATTTGCCCCTTGATCGAAAAGAATGTACGCACAAAGTTAACTTGGAAAGTAGGCGGGAGTACGACCGCGGCTTATTCAGTTTTAACTCCAGAATCGAACTAACTATGTCTAAGCTCCGCTCTGCGCTCCAAAGCGCAGCGGAGACTTCATGGAGGGAGCTGGGAACAGCGCAGGAGAGCGGGAGCGCGAGCGAGCAGGAAAGCGGGAGAGCGGGAGAGCTGGAGAGCGGTAGAGCGGTGCAGCTGGATAGCGGGGCCGATCCAGATTCGCCGGACAGTGGGCCTGAACATTCCTCCCCCCTTGCAATCGCTAGCGTTGCAAAAAATAAAGGAGACGGAACTTCGGCCAGTCGCCTACGCCTCAAGCCAGCGTACAGGCGCCGGAGAGGATCCACCCGAACACCGTCTTCTGGGCTACCGGCAGTCCCTCGTCGACCATGTGGAAGCCCGGCTGTATCCCCTTCGGGTAGACGTCCCAGACGGCCCAGGATCAATGAAATAGTGGCTGGCCGGTGGAAACGCTCATCCGCGAGCGGTAGCTCCTTAAATTTCTGGACGACGCTCTCACTGAGCGCACGGATGGGGGTGCGGATGCGCACGTTCGGCTCGATCTTGAGGACCACCTCCAGCTTGATGGCCTCGTCGACCTTCGAACGAATCGTCGCCGTGCATATGCTCTCATCGCCCACGTTTGTTGTCGGCAAACGAAACGCGGCGGCCAGGGGTGCATCGATGGAGCTTGTCGGGGTGCACGGATCGATGAGTGCGGCGGTGTCGACCGTCTTCTCTCCGGTCTCGACGATCACCAAAGCAGTCGGGAGAACATTGACGCTATGACGCTGGAGAAGTGCGGCGAGCGACGGAGCTGGTGTCGAAGATGCTGAGCGCGGTGGAGGGGCAAGCGTTTGGCGAGTTGGCGGATCTTGCCGGCGCGAACGCTGCGGAGAAGTGGTCTGTTGCTTGGAGCCGGACTTTTTCCGGGAAACAAGGTCGTGCATGTGCAGCAGCGTGTGATGGTTCCGGTTGCACGTTCTGCATCGGTCACCGCTACGACAGCTCCCAGTGGAGTGCTCGTGTGCGAGACAGTTCGCGCAGTACTTGTTTATGAGAACTGCCCGCAGCCGCTTCTCTGCGCTCAGCTTTAGGAACCTCTGACATTTCCGAAGAGGATGGATTCCGCGGCAGACTCGGCATCGGTAGGAAGGGTACCTCTCGTACGTCTGCTATCCAAAGCCTGAGCGCTACGTGGACGGGGAGCCATTTTTCTGTTTAGAGTGTGGATAAGGAAAAAACAAACAGGGCTGATTAACAATGACGTGGATAATGGCTCGTACGTCTGCTATCCAAAGCCTGAGCGCTACGTGGACGGGGAGCCATTTTTCTGTTTAGAGTGTGGATAAGGAAAAAACAAACAGGGCTGATTAACAATGACGTAGATAATGGCTGACTAAGGTGTGTAAGAAACGCGGCTCGTTACGAGGTAGTTTTGGACGGCTCTCTTGGAAGAAGAACCACCTTGGTCACTGGACGTTTGACAATGCCGCGTGCCGTACGAATGTCGACTACGCGGACATTGCCATCGGCTCCCGGAAAAACGGAGTCTATTCTTCCGAGTCGCCACTCATTTGAGGGCAAATTGTCATCCTTAATGACGACCAGATCGCCAACACGCAGATTTTCTGTGGGGACTTGCCACTTGTTGCGCTTGTGGAGCTCCTTAAGGTACTCATCCTTCCATCGAGTGCGGAATTGTTGATGGAGAGACTTTAAGTGCTGCCACCGGTTCCGAATGGACTTGGATTCGCCCTTTACTTCAGGTTCCACTATGGATAGAAGAGGTCCACCAACAAGAAAGTGCCCTGGTGTCAACGCTAAGAGATCAGTTGGATCCTCGGACATGGAAGATAGCGGTCTGGAATTCAGACAAGCTTCGATTCTCGCTAGGAGGGTGGACAGCTCTTCAAAGGTGTACTTCCGTGTAGCGGTGGACTTTTAAAACAAGGTCTTGAAGCTCTTGACACCAGCTTCCCATAGGCCTCCCATATGGGGTGCCCCAGGAGGAATGAATTGCCAGGTGAGCTGCTGATGACTATACGCATCGGTCACAGACTCCTTAACGGCTTGTAGGAAGTCTCGGGAAAGCACGGTGGAGGCGCCGACGAAGGTCTTTCCATTGTCGGACTGGACTTGACGAGGACACCCTCTTCTAGAGACGAAACGAGCGAAAGCGGCAAGAAACTTTTCAGTCGTTAAGTCGGATGTAGGCTCTAGATGGATGGCCTTTGTAGAAAAACAAACGAAAACCAACACGTACCCTTTCGTAATGAGACAAGCTCTTCCGGTATAATTTTTTATATCAAACGGGCCGGCGTAGTCCATCCCTGTGTACGTGAACGGACGGGAAAAAGACACTCGCTCTTTCGGAAAACTTCCCATCATCTGGACTTGCAATCTCTTTTTGTGGATAACGCAGACCTTGCAGGAGTTAACCACTGCCTTCACCAAGTTCTTTATTCTCGGAACCCAGTATCTGGACCGAGTGAGACGCACCACTAACTGGTTACCACCATGAAACGTAATAAGATGCGTGAATCTCACCAGAAGCCGCGAGAGTGCACATTCGTACGGCAGGATTATCGGATGTCGTTCATCATATCGCAAACTGTCGGAGGCCGTTACGCGGCCGCATGCCCTGATTACCCCTTTCTTGTCTAGAAAGGGGTTCAGGGAGAGAATCGAACTTGCCGCGGGCACAGGACGCTTCTGACTCAAGCAGCGGTATTCTTCAGAAAAATACCTGCGCTGAGTGCAAATTGTCATGAGTTCTTCCGCGGCGGCAACGTCCTGGGCCTCTAGACGGACCCCGGAAAGCGGTGATCGTCTTCGACATCGTTGGACAAATCGATGGACATACGCGAGGACCCGCAAAGCTCTATCTAAATTGGAAAAGCGATCTAGGAAATCTTCTGTCGGCATAGACGCCACATGGACTTTAACGGCACGCTTTTCGATTTCAGTCACCGGCAGGTCGGTTCCCTGGCTGGGCCAATGATCGCGTGGACGTTGCAGCCAATTGGGTCCATGCCACCAAAGCGGTTTATCCACCACCTCAACTAGCCAAATCAGCAGGATTATGTTCGGATTGAACGTGCGACCAATTGGCCGCCTCAGTGGACTCGGTGATCTTCGTCACCCTGTTGGCAACGAACGTTGTCCAATAGTACGCTGGTTTGGCTAACCATGCTAGCACAATCGTGGAATCGGTCCAACAATGGAATTTTGAGGTCAGCCTCGGCATATTAGGAAGAATGGCTTCGGCCATCTCGTACAAAAAGAGAGCCCCACATAACTCCAGCCTGGGGAGGGACACCGTTTTGACTGGCGCCACCCGCGTCTTGGCCGTGAGCAAGTGCACCATCGTCTTGTGGCCCACTTCTACGCGCACATAGATCGCAGCACCGTATGCCTTTTGCGAGGCGTCACAGAGTCCGTGATGCTCTAAGCGGAACTCTGGACGGAAGGAAACCCATCTGGGTATTCTGACCTGGTCTAGGACCGAATAGCTCTGGAGAAAGCTGTTCCACCTTTGGCACAGCTCAATTGCAAGTTTATCGTCCCAGCCTAGATCCTGAAGCCAAATCTCTTGCATAAAGATTTTGGCACACACAACAAATGGAGCGAGCCAGGCTGCTGGATCAAACAGCTTGGCAATTTGGGAAAGGACTTGGCGTTTCGTGTGGAAGACTTCCGTTGCTAAATCTGGTGGGACGAAAAAGAACTCATCGGACGTCGCCTTCCATCGTACGCCGAGAGTTTTGGCTGTGCTCTCAGTGTCAATCTCGAGGAAGTCGGTTGTCAGAAGATGATCGCTTTGGATATGAGCTAATATTTCTTTGTGGTTGGAGGTCCATTTTCTCAATAGAAACCCCGCGGAATCTAGAGCATTTTTTAGCTCGCGAACAATGATCTTAGCGTCCTCGAAAGGACATCGTCTACATACATATGATTTCGAATGACGTTGCTCGCTCTTGGATGGCTGAGCTGCACGTCAGTTGCCAACTGTTGCAGGACTCGAATGGCCAGGAATGGCGCGCAATTGACTCCAAAAGTTACCGTCTGTAATTCGAAATCTCGAATGTGCCCCTCGCTGTTGCGGAATAAGATGCGCTGGAACGGGGAATGCTTCGGATCTACCCATATCTGCCGATACATTTTCTCGATATCGGCACTGTAGACGTGTCGGAAATATCGCCACTTCAGGATCTGGATAGTTAGATCGGACTGTAAGACTGGGCCAGCATGAAGGATATCATTTAAACTGACCCCATTCTCTGAAGGGCTGGAGGCATTGAAAACCACACGTAACTTAGTGGTTGTACTTTCCGGCTTGAGCACGACATGAATCACGGAGTCGTATTTGGCTTTCAGCTGACTGTCTGGTTTAAGCCTGATACTTGGGCTCGGATTACCTGGTGAGGCAACTTTATTAATTTGAACAGCCGCTCAGAAATAAAGGTTGCCTCTGATCCTGAATCTATCAAGGCACGAGCTTTAAAATTCGACCCCAGGTGACATATGTAAATTATGGCGGTGCCCAGCAAGACGGATCTATACCCCGTCGCGAAGTAATTTTGGACTGTAGAGTCCGTGGACAGGGAAGCGGTGGCAACTGCTGTACTTGGTCTTGATCTGGGTCTTGGGGCGGGATTCGAAGGCGATTGAGAGGAGTTGCCTCTGTGTAGTAAGGTGTGTTGGCGGCCGCGGCACGTAAAGCAGCTATGAGTGCTTTCACAATCACGCAGCTGATGCTCTCGTGCGAAGCAGTTCAGACACAGCTGCTTCCTCTTTATATATGCCGACCGCTCGTCTACCGTCATCTGGAGAAACCGTGCACATGTGCGGACAGGATGGTTTTCCTTCTTACAAAGGTCACATCCTTTTGGCTTGGGTGCTACCCTTGTCTCGTAAGAATTTATTCTTCGAGGCGCTGTTCAAGGCGTTCAGTTCCTGCCACGTCGGAATCTCTGCCTTATTGTGCAGGGAGTGTTCCCACAAGGATAGCGTGAGCTTAGGAAGTTTGGAGGAGCACATGTACACTAAGAGGCAATCCCAATTTTCGGTTTCAATTCCGGACATTTCTAAAGCCGTGAGGCAACCCTGGATGGTGCTTTGAAGTTCACGGATAGCTGACCCAGATTCCTGATTAACGGACTGCTCATTGAAAAGTATTTTTAACTGGCTATTTACTAACAACCGCTTGTTTTCGAAACGCTCAGTTAGGTTAGCCCAAGCTGAGCGAAAGCCGTCGTTAGTAAGGGGGGAGTTTGACACTATCGTGTGTGCATCGCCGCTTGTTTTGGCATTTAGATGAAACAGTTTTTCAACTGGCGTCAGCCTTGGATTGTTTATATAAATGGCCGTTAACAGATCCCTAAAGGTCGGCCACCGCAGATAACCTCCGGTGAAAACCTCGGTATCGCACGGAGGCAGCCGACATCCAGAGGAAATGTTAGTCTGGGTAGGAACAGCTTGAACTTGGGGAGCCTGGGCTATCATATCCGCGATCTGAGCCCCACATCTCTCGTAAACGGAATAGCAGTAGCCGTATTTAGCCTTGAGAACTGGCAAACTATCAGCTGCACTGTCTCCGGCTGCTGCTATGCACCCGGTGCATTCATCGTATTCTGCCTTGATGCGGTCCCATAAGGCGCGTATTTCTTCGCGGCGGATGTTCAGTATAGACAGAGTAGGAGGGATCGGCGAAGGAGTGTTTGCTCTGGATTCAAACTCACTCAGCCGATCTGAGACCTCAGTAAATTTGCTTAGAGCGATTTGGGAAGGTGTTAGTGCCATTTTGACGTTTGCACGGCTGGCCCTTTTTCGGGGCGACGAGGTCTTGGCGGTTAGTTCGGGTGTGGGCGGATCTACGGATATACCTGGGACTAAGGCAGGTGGAATAGACAACTTGTTGTTATCACTTCCAACGGACATTTAAAGGAAATGACCTTTTTTTTTTGGGTCAGAATCTGCTTGCCTTTGTTTATGTCGGATAAATAGGAAACCTGGCCCACTTTTGGAACAGTGGAACAAGGTGTCGACAAAAAAAGTAGTGGATCGGAGAAATAGAAATTGGAAGCAAGTACCGACCTGGTTACTTTGCGGAGTTAAACCCAATTATACGGATTAGGAACGGTGAGTAAGGAGTTCGAATATCACCCGTTGAGAACTAATACTATAATATTTAACCCTTTTGGTATATGTATTATGGTTGGGATCAAGTTTGGTATATTTTGCTGATATTTTTTGCGTTTGGATAAATTGAGGGGGAAAAATACCAACTATGTGTTAATATATAGTCCCCGGTGGAGTAATTGTAATATTTCGCCTTTATTTAAACTTCTGAATGAAGAAAAAATACCAAATTATGCCAATAAGTTGTTGGCCGGAGGATGAGATCGGTTGATTGTTTAATATTGGAGTATTGCTTTAATTTAATTTAATATTCCGAGGGAAAAATACTAAAAATATACCAAAAAAATTGGTAGACGGAGGCTGCTATGCATGCGGTGGAGTGCTGGTATTTTTCTCGTTTAAATAAAATAAATTTTACGGAGTAAATACCAAATACCGAAAAAAAATACTAAAAAAGTTTGATGGTAAATAAAACACAATGACCAAAAAAATTTTCACGTCGGTTGGTGTAATTATACCCGTTACTCGTAGAGTAAAAGGGTATACTAGATTCGTCGGAAAGTATGTAACAGGCAGAAGGAAGCGTTTCCGACCCCATAAAGTATATATATTCTTGATCAGGATCACTAGCCGAGTCGATCTAGCCATGTCCGTCTGTCCGTCTGTCCGTCTGTCTGTCCGTCCGGATGAACGCTGAGATCTTGGAAACTATAAGAGCTAGGCTATTGAGATTAGGCGTGCAGATTCCTGAGCTTCTTACGCAGCGCAAGTTTGTTTCAGCAGAGTGCCACGCCCACTCTAACGCCCACAAACCGCCCAAAACTGTGGCTCCTGCAGTTTTCATGCTAGAATAAAAATTTTAACTGAAATGTATTATTCTCATCAATACCTATCGATTGACCCAAAAAAAGTTTGCCACGCCCACTTTTACGCCCACAAACCGCCCACAAACTTCAAAAAATCGTAAATATGAACGCGGATATCTCGGAAAATATCAAAGATAAGTAAATGGGATTTCAGATTTAGATTTCGTAGGCTTGAGCGCAGCGCAAATTTGTCACGCGAATATGCCACGCCCACTCTAACGCCCACAAACCGCCCAAGCCTGTGGCGCCCACAATTTCCATGCTAGATAAAAAATTTTAACTGAAATGTATTGGTCTTGTCAATACCTATCGATTGATTCAAAAAAAACTTTGCCACGCCCACTCTAACGCCCACAACGCTTAAATCTGTCTACCGCCGGTAGGTGGCGCATTTCAATCTCGCTTTGCTGCTTGCATATCTCCATTTTCCTTTGGTCCCTTTAGCTGAGTAACGGGTATCTCATAGTCGAGGTACTCGACTATAGCGTTCTTCCTTGTTTTCATATGCATTATCCCCATTTTGTTAGGTAAAGTTCAGATTCTAAGTTCTCATCGAGACATCTTCTTAAACTTTTTTGTTGTTTGCGTGCAGCTTTGATCGGGAAGTAGGGTCTACTTCCATGTCCTCGGGCACCTGATACTGGTGCCTTTGACCAGACGGTCGTTGCTTAGAACTACCGGGATCCCTGTATTTGTAAGCCTGGTCTTGCCCAGACTTAACGTAGTGCGGATTTTTTTGTCCGTTGCCCGGCTTCTGGTTGTGTTGACTGCCAGTTTTATGGGGCTTTTCTTTTTCATTTGCAAACCTAGCCAGGCTTGCGGCGTATTCGCATCTGTCATTAGCCGCTTCCGCTTCTTGTACGAGTGCTAATGCCGAGGGCATATCTTTGGGTTGGGCTGGGAATACTGCGAGTCTCAAGGGCTTCCTTAGCCGGGAGAGGAAAGTGTGGAGAGCATCGCTCCTAAATTTCTGATTCAACACGGCAGTAGCGGAAGGCTCGTGTGAGATTAATGTTTTATTAGTAAGAAGCGTTAGCTTCTTCTCTATCTCATCGTAATACTTATTTAGAGAAAGTTCTCCCTGCCTCATGGTATCTAATTCTTGCTGGATTACACGTACCGGTGTTTTGTCGGCATACGTGAAATCAAGACGCGCTACAATGACTTCAAAATTTAAAACCGTGTTAAAGGAGGCTAATACCGCATCTGCATTGCCCCTTATTTTGTTTCTTATAATTGCTACTGCCTGGTAGTGTCTTGAACTGTCATTAAAGGCCTTAAGGACGGTATACGCAGCGTTAGCCGCTTGTCTCCAAGAGACATAATTCTCCTGCTTCCCGTCGAATTCGGGACTGGGCTTGACAATGTCTAAAGGCTCTTTGCACTTTATACTATTGTCGATACTTATGGCCTCATAGGCCTTAACCACTGTATTTGTCAGAGAAATAGCACTTATTCTACCCTACAACTCTTGGAACTTCTGTTCAAGGGCCAGGGCCTGTGTGTTCAACGCAGCCTGAACTGCGGCGCGTACAATTTCAGAAATATCGCTATTCGACATACTGATACTGTTCCCAATATAAAACTTTATTTCGTTTTTATTTCTGCGCATTCAAACATTTTTTGCACTTTTTTAAAAAAATTATTAATTGATTTCGCTTTTAACTGGAAGTTCTTAGTTTTGTCCTTTTAAAACTTTATTTCGTTTTTAGTTCTACGCATTCAAACATTTTTTGCACTTTAAAAAATTATTAATTGCTTTCGCTTTTAACTGGAAGTTCTAACTTGTTGTTTTTTTATACCCGTTACTCGTAGAGTAAAAGGGTATACTAGATTCGTCGGAAAGTATGTAACAGGCTGAAGGAAGCGTTTCCGACCCCATAAAGTATATATATTCTTGATCAGGATCACTAGCCGAGTCGATCTAGCCATGTCCGTCTGTCCGTATGAACGCTGAGATCTCGGAAACTATAAGAGCTACAATACTGAGATTAGGCATGCAGATTCCTGAGATTCCTGCGCAGCGCAAGTTTGTTTCAGAAGAGTGCCACGCCCACTCTAACGCCCACAAACCGCCCAAAACTGTGTCTCCTACAGTTTTGATGCTAGAACAAAAATTTTAACTGAAATGTATTGTTCTCATCAATACCTACCGATTGACCTACAAAAGTTTGCCACGCCCACTTTAACGCCCACAAACCGCCCACAAACTTCAAAAAATCGTAAATATGAACGCGGATATCTCAGAAAATATCAAAGATAGAGAAACGGGATTTCAGATTTAGATTCCGTAGGCTTGAGCGCAGCGCAAGTTTGTTACGCGAATATGCCACGCCCACTCTAACGCCCACAAACCGCCCAAATCTGTGGCGCCCACAATTTTCGTGCTAGATAAAAAATTTTAACTGAAATGTATTGGTCTCGTCAATACCTATCGATTGATTTAAAAAAAAAAAACTTTGCCACGCCAACTCTAACGCCCACAACGCTTAAATCTGTCTACCGCCGGTAGGTGGCGCATTTGCTGCTTGCATATCTCCACTTTATTTTGGTCCCTTTAGCTGAGTAACGGGTATCTGATAGTCGAGGTACTCGACTATAGCGTTCTTCCTTGTTTTTATTTTATTATATTTGACCGGATGGCCGACGGAAAACATTTATTGGTCGGAACGGGATGGTGGAGTTAAAAATTATATGTGAATATATGTAGATACCCTGCAGTTCCACAATTGTGTTAGGCGCCGAATCGGCACGAAGCCGACTGCGACGTCGGCAGAGCAGCCAGCGACGCCGGCAGAGCTGAGCGCAACGGCGGCAAAGAGACGCGCTCTCAGTCGGCGTCCGCAAAGAGAACGCACAAAAAGTACTTTTGGGCTCTCCCTCTCTCGCAATGTCTCAGCTGAAGAAATGCGTGTGAGGGCAAGGAGGCCCAGCAATTAAAATAGCTAGACTTTTGTGCACCCTTTCCTTTTGAATAACGCGACATTTTTTCGTAAATGTTAAAACAACCAATTAAAATAATATGTTTGGGTTTTAAACTATTTGTATTTCTTAAAAAAATGCATATGTTTATTAATATTATTTATTAATATGTGAAGTTTTAAAAATATATTTTTTTACAACGATTTGCATAGTCGGATATGTTTATAAATACTCTGCTTCTAAGTGCAAGATGCATAGACCAAACGGGACATGCCAAAAAAACAGAACAACAACGGATTAGCGGAACCGTTGTTGTTGTTGCTTGTTGTTTTTGTGGAAGGCACGCGCCTTTTTTCGTCTTTTTCACTTGCGTTTACTTAAGTGAAGGAGTTAGAACTAAAAGAAAACTACGAGCAAACAACTTTGTTAAATTCAATTAATAGTGGCTTAAAAGTGAAATAGAATCAATTCCCAGGTAAGTCGTTCGCAGACCAATAATTTTGAAAACAGTGAGAGTAAAAAACAAGATAATCTATTTTTAAAATAAGGGAAATACAAGATTCCCAAAAAAACACGTGGCGGAAAAAAAATAGCTGTGAAAAATATTCATTTTTGATGTGAAAAGCAACAAATGGTGCATATAATAAACAAATCTGTGAAAGCATTAAAAAATCTTATTGAGTGCAAAGTTTCTAGGGACAAAAAATAAGAGATGTTTGTTTTTAAAACTTATGTTTGTGGTTAAAATTTGTTAAGAATAAATATTTATAATATTAAACCACAATTATTACTATTGTATACGTAAACAAACATGGCTACTTAAATATAAATCTCAAACATCTCTAATTTTCAGTCCCTGAAAAAGTGTTATTTTTTTTCCGCATCTGCAAAATAAATAAATGTTTTGATAAATAATAAAAGAAATAAAAATAATTATTTATTACAACAAAATAAAATAAATCAAGTGACGGAAAACAAAAGTTTGCAAATTTCTTCTCGATATTTTTTTTAATTTTCTTATATTTTTAGACAAGGCTGATGGTAAATCTATAAAAAAATGGTAGGCTAAGTCGTTCCATTTTAAGCGTATTATCCGGGGAACTTGTTCTGTCCCACAACTTGGAGGAGGGCCAAAACAAGAAGAAGCTCAAAGTCTTCCCAAATTTCGTCCGCGCCTTGTTAAGTAAGTTTTTATTGGGGCCGAAAGTAACTATTGTTTGAAAAGTTTAATTTTTAAAAGACTTCTGGGACTTTTACATTGAATACCAAAGATAATACATCTTTTATTATAAATAAAACTTACAAATAATGATTACTTTCAGTCACTCGTTTTTATTTTCGTCTCGTTCTATTTTCAAAACTAATTTTTCTTCTAATACTAGATGCAATCGCTCTGGTGGAGCCCTCGGAGCCTCCCGATAAGACACTGCAAAAAGCAATGAGGTGCGTCAAAAACCTAAGTTGGGCAAAAAAAAAGTCAACGCCGGCCCCAGATGCTGACAAACCGACGACTCCGATAACACCGGGAACCCCCGAGCTGAAATTTTAAATAAAAATAAATATTACAACTGAAATTATATTTGCTGCTAAGCGCTCAACGGGTGCCGAATGTGTGCCTTTTCTACTGCCTAATACAGCGCTCAACGTGTGCCGAATGTGTGCCTTTTCTACTGCCTAATCCAGCGCTCAACGTGTGCCGAATGTGTGCCTTTTCTACTGCCTAATCCAGCGCTCAACGTGTGCCGAATGTGTGCCTTTTCTACTGCCTAATCGAGCGCTCAAAGGGGTGGTGCTCAAAAAAGCGCCGAATGGGTGCTAGTTTTTGTGCACTGATGAACCCTAGGACATGCCCATGCTAATTTGAGCACCTAATCCCATATAAATTAGGCGCCTATTAGGCGCTGAGTGATGAACTTTTTGCAGTGATTGAGTGCCTAATCGGCGCCGAATGGTACTGCAGGGTATTTGTATGTATGTAGATATTTGTATGTATGTAGATATTTGTATGGATGTAGATATTTGTATGTATGTAGATATTTGTATGTATGTAGATATTTGTATGTATGTAATTTTCGCCGGTTTTAAATTTATTAAATAATTTTTGCCGGCGGGGTATGTGTTGTTGTGGACGTTTTTGATTTATTTGTATGTGGACTGTATTTGGAAAAACAAAAAAATATGTGCAAGTATTTTAGCGGCTGCGGATATACAGTGAGAAAATCTTGGAAAGTTTTGGGGGCCTAAATTGGCAGAACACTGGAAATTAAATAATTCTCACTGTATGCTTGGCTTGTATTTGCACAATATTTTTTCAATGCTTGGAATATTTTTTCTCGATTTTATATGTACGTATGGATGAGCGGCCAAATGCAATTAAAAAAGGAGTCGGAAAAAATTGGCAATATGGCCGCACGTTGCAAAAGGAAAATCGAAGAAAAAAATGGCGAAGTAATTTATTAATTGCCGTTGTCGGATTTAATCGGACTTGGATTTTGGACAAATCGTACAGAAAGTCAAACGAATTATATTTTCGAGTGGCTGACTGCAGACCGGCAATTAATGAGACGAAAAAGCTTTACTTATCTTGTCGGGTCGAATGGACCAACATGTACGCCGGGGGGTAGCGGGGTACCGTGGTGGCGCTGATGGAATGGCGTGGGAGGCGATGGCGGGAAACTGGCGGCGTCGGCGGGCTGCTGCGCTGGGCTTCGGAGGTTTGCTGATGGAGCGGTTTGCTGCTGGTGCGGCGGAAGCTGTAGGGGAGAAACCACTCGAAACGCGTACTTGCCCCTTGATCGAAAAGAAAGTACGCACAAAGTTAACTGGAAAGTAGGCGGGGGTACGACCGCGGTATATTCAGTTTTAACTCCAGAATCGAACTAACTAAGTCTAAGCTCCGCTCTGCGCTCCAAAGCGCAGCGGAGACTTCATGGAGGGAGCTGGGAACAGCGCAGGAGAGCGGGAGCGCGAGCGAGCAGGAAAGCGGGAGAGCGGGAGAGCTGGAGAGCGGTAGAGCGGTGCAGCTGGATAGCGGGGCCGGTCCAGATTCGCCGGACAGTGGGCCTGAACAACTTGCATTATCCTTGAATGGAAATAGTTCCATTATAAATATAAACTTTTTTCCACCTATCGAATTGAATGGTCGATATGAGTGTGCTCTTATCGATTTTAATATGTAAGTTAACACCCAGAATGCTAAATGCTCAAGTAAGAGTATCGCCACACGCGCAAAATCCCAAACAAAAACAAATTGGTTATGAGCGCGTGAAAAGCATAAGCACCAATTTCCCAACAGTAACCCTATACTGGCCAGAACGTTGCCCAATAGGCCCCCAATTGAGTTCAGCAGCCACGTGCGCTGAGCTTGCACTTCCCACCTTACGATCGTGCGAAAGCTTCAACGCTGGGTGATTGAACCCAACGCCGAGTGCATTTTGGCAACAACAATTATTGCCAAATTAAGTTGACCAATCAGAATAAGAAGTGGTCAACTGCACCGCGGCAGCAGCAATATCAGCGACAGCAACCAATTAGGACCGACCACATCAACAACAGCAGCGACGTTCAATGACGATAGCAGAGAACGTCAGCAGAGGCAGCAGCAGTAGCAGCAGCAGCGGCAGAAACGGCAGCAGCACCTAGGTTACATTATTAATTATTAACATAAGAAAAGTTAGTTGTAAATCTGAACTCAAATAATAAAGTTTGTATTTTTTTTTAAATAAAATACTATCTAAACTTTTAACTGGCGCCCGAACAGGGACCTGATATAAAAGTTCGCGAAAGATACAAGTTCCGCGCTTCGCGACGAGCAGTAAAAAAATCCTGCCGGTTCGGTAAAATTATCCTGCCTAATCCGTACGAAAAAACCCGACCACCGAGGCCCGGAAGTGCCACAATTAAAGTGCCGTTCCAGAAAACGCTACAAAGTGACACTCCTGCAAAAAGGACTTGTACCTGGTGGACATATCAGGCCAACTTTATCGCTGTGATTCCCTTTAGTATCCGTTCGGAGGGAACGTGCAAACAAAGGTGTAAAGGAGGTGCCCTAGTAGACCCGCATTCTGGAGAAATCGCTGCAACGTGGGACAAAAAGGAAAAACACCAAGATTACCGGCACGAGAGCACACCGAGATATGATTATTTTGTAAGCATAAAATTAAGCAAATATTCCAAACAAAAAAAGGAAACAATAATTGTCAAGCGACAAACAAATTCCGTGAAAAGGAAAAGTATAATAACTAACGAATAATTAAATTGATAAACAAAGAATCAAAGAATTTTAAAATTAAATTAAATCGATCGCAAAAATTTTAACAAAATAATCGTTACCTATCAAATTTAAAGAAAAATATTTAAGGATTAAAAATCTATATTAAGAGTTAAGAAAACACAGAGCACTGAAATTCTAAGCTCTAAATCAAACCTTATAATTTTTACAGCACGAAATAATTAATTATTTTCATTCCGAATTCTGAGTAACTATCAGAAAATTTTTTTAAAATATAAATTCATCATCAAATATCGTGATCACAAAAAAATAACTAAAATGCCCGACCAAGATTTAGCAGACAGACTAGGAAACCTTACAGGCCCTTCCGCAACTACCAATGCGCGACTTATGACCGAGAGGGATATCGAAGGAATAATAAAAAATGTCTTAGAAACCAAATTAAGTGGCTTGGTGAAAGAAATAATTAAACCCAATAATGATTTTTCGCAATATACAGACTAAACGATTAAACGAGAACTAGCACACAACCTTAGTGAATTAGACCAAATACCGGACATTGTACGATCGCTTAGGGAATTTTCAGGAAACAAAAGTGAATATTCCTCATGGAAAAAGAGTGTAGCACGAGTTTTAAAAATCTATGAAGGGAGAATTGGTTCACCAAAATATTACGGAATTATTTTAGCAATCCGCAATAAAATGACTGGACAGGCAGTCGCAGTGCTAGAATCATACAACACCCCACTCGACTGGACAGCTATTTCGAAATGCCTAACATCGCATTTTGCCGACAAACGAGACCTTAAAACTTTAGAATACCAGCTCTATGCCCTCGCTCAAGGAAACAATACTATAGTCGAGTTCTACCAAACAGTCTACCAACAGCTATCCCTCATCCTGAACCAAGTTAGTAACATGGACGTTTCACAAGAAACCATACAATCTTTAACAACTATGTACAGGGAAAAAGCTCTAGACACTTTTGTTAGAGGCCTAAACGGAAATCTAGCTCAACTGTTAGCAATCAAAGAACCGCACGACTTAGGGCACGCACTACACCTATGCAATTTGCTTGAGAACCAGACCACTAGAAACAACCAAACACCTAAAAACATTTACTCAGGAAAACCGCCTACACTACCACCAAGAACTCACCAACCGTTCCGAATGGTAGGAGCGAAACAAAATTTTCATCCCCATTTATACCACAACCCTTAACAGATGCAAGTAGTAGCCGCAACCGGGAAATTCCCCTTCACACAAACCACCCAACCTAATTATTACAATCAAGCTAATTCAGACCAAGCAAGACAATTAACACCCTATATTTCCCCGACACCGCCCCCCCGACCCCAACCAAAAGCAATACCTATGGAAGTTGATCAATCAATTCGATCGCGTCATATTAACTATATGAATAAGCCGGCGAACAACGATTATTCTGGGAAACGACCTCTCAGCACTTCTAATGTTCAGAACACTAGCAAGATGCCAAGACAATTTCATATTCAAACCGAGTCCGAAACTACTACACAACAGGAAACGCAAAAAGATACAACTAGTGCAAAGCAGGAATATTACGAAATGGCAGAACATAATAACATAGGCGAACTTCAAGAAGAATTTACTTGGCAAACTGATACAGAACAACAAGAATACATTGACATGTCCGAGCTCTTTTTTTTAGAATAAATCGTTCCTCACTACCTTATTTTAAAGTAACGACGGGGAACGGAAAAATCTTAAAATTTTTAATAGACACAGGCTCAAACCAGAATTACATCCAACCACAACTGGTACCAAACCCAAAACCAAACGAGAAAAACTTTTCAGTTAGCTCTGTGGGAGGCAACAATAATATTACACAACACACGATTCTTAAACTCCCCAATATCTCAGATAAACCAATGAAATTTTTTCTACTAGATACACTAAAAACATTCCATGGCATATTAGGCAACGATACAATGAAAATATTAGGCGCAATTATAGATGTCAAAAACGATACACTCATTCTTGAAAACAAAAGGAAAATTAAAATTCACCAATTAGCCGCACAAGCCGTTAACACAATAGGACCACAAGTCAGTCATATGACCGAGTCACAAAAAATAATTTTAAAAAACCTTGTACAAAGCCACAAAAACTTATTCGCCGACCCAGACACAAAATTAGCATACACAACTAAAGTAGTAGGAGAAATAAGAACTTCATCAGACTCCCCAGTCTATGGAAAACACTACCCATACCCAGCTTCACTAAGACAGGAAGTAGAAAAACAAATAAACGAAATGCTCGAAGATGGCATTATTAGACCTTCACGTTCTCCGTATAATGCACCCGTTTGGGTAGTTCCAAAAAAGTCAGGTTAGTCCGAAGAAAAAAAGTATAGATTAGTAATAGATTACAGGAAACTCAACGACGTCACTATCTCTGATCGGTACCCTATCCCAGAGATTGGCGAAATTATCGCACAGCTAGGGGATAATAAATACTTTTCAGTGTTAGACCTAAAAGTGGATTTCATCAAATCCCATTAAAGGACACGGATATCGAAAAAACAGCCTTTGCAGTAAACGGTGGAAAATATGAATTCACCAGGCTCCCATTTGGTCTAAAAAATCATATTTTCCAAAGAGCCTTGGACGACATCCTGAGGGAATACATAGGGAAAATTTGCTATGTGTACGTGGACGACATAATCGTTTTTAGCAAAAACGAAGTAGAACACGGTCAGAACCTCGAAAAAGTATTTTCAACCCTACAAAATGCCAACATGAGGATACAAATAGAGAAATGTAATTTTTTCAAAAACGAAGTAGATTTTTTAGGGTATACCATCTCACAAGACGGAGTTAAGACAAATATTGACAAAATAAAAGCAATTGCAAAATTTCCGATTCCGAAAACGTTAAAAGATCTACGATCTTTCTTAGGCATGACAGGGTATTATAGAAGATTTATTAGAGATTATGCAAAAATTGCAAAACCACTAACCATTCTCCTCAGAGGAGAAGAAGGTCGCATATCAAAAAATAAATCAAGCAGGACAGCTATTAACTTAGACAAGGAAGCAATAAATGCTTTCGAAAAATTAAAAAATACACTTATCTCCCGAGACGTCACCCTAGCATACCCAGATTTTGGAAAAGAATTTCAGCTTACAACCGACGCGTCAAGTTATGCGATAGGCGCAGTCTTAGAACAAAACCATAGACCAATAACATTTATCTCACGTACACTCACAAAAACCGAAGAAAATTACGCAACAAACGAAAGGGAAATGTTAGCCATCGTGTGGGCACTTCAAAGCCTAAGACATTATCTTTACGTATATTCGAAAGTGGTAAAATACACAGACCACCAGCCCCTAAGTTTTTCAAATAGTGTCAATAACCATAACGCGAAACTAAAACGATGGAGAAACCTTATTGGCGAATATAATCACAAAATTAAATACAAGCCAGGAGTAGCTAATGTAGTAGCTGACGCACTTTCTAGGGCCCCGGCCGAAATAAATTCACTCAGCTCCACAGCAACCATTCATAGCGATGAAAGCTCATCTCACAATCTTATATTTTCTGTAGAAGCTCCCATTAATGTTTTTAAAAATCAATTATTCCTACTCATGGACGAAACGGACTCAGATACTTTTGAAATTCCATTCCCAACCTACCATAGACACATAGTAAAAAGAAGAGAGTACACAGAAGAACAAATAAGAGCAATCCTAACATGCAGACTAGATCCCAGATTAATAAACGGAATTTTTACTTCCGAAGAAATAATGAGAAAAATACAAAATATTTATCCCACATATTTCAGTTCATATAAAGTAAGGTTCACGCGAAAACAAGTAGACGACGTCACGTCCGAATTACAACAAAATGAATTAATAACTCTAGAACACAAGAGAGCGCATAGAGATGCGAAAGAAAATAAAATACAAATACTTAAGAATTATTTTTTCCCGCAAGCTCAAAAGAAAATTCAAGCAATAGTTCAGTCCTGCCAGACCTGTAAAGAATCTAAATACGATAGGCATCCGCCAAAGGGCGAAATTCAACCAACACCTATCCCCAAATATCCAGGAGAAATAGTCCATGTAGATATTTATATCACAGAAAAGAACAGCGTATTAACAGGTATTGACAAATTTTCCAAATACGCTCAAATAAAAATTTTACAGTCAAGAGCAGCTGAGGATATTAAAAACCCCTTAAGAGAAATGCTTATAGCTTTCGGTGTGCCGAAATGGATAATAATGGATAACGAACGTTCTTTAAGTTCTGCAGCTATAAAATTCATGCTTGAAGACCAACTTAAAATCTCAGTGCACACCACTGCCCCATACGCATCAACAAGTAATGGACAAGTAGAAAGGTTCCATTCGACACTATCCGAAATTTTAAGGTGCTTAAAAAAAGACAACGGGAGCATGGTATTTGAAGATTTACTTTTTCAGGCGGTCCAGGAATACAATAAATCAATACATTCAGTAACAAAAGAAAAGCCCATAGACATTTTTTTAGAAACACAATCCCTAATACACCAGAAGATATAAGAAATCAGCGAGAGGAAATAATACAACAAATTCAAAAGAAACAACTTTATGACTTAGAATACCACAACAAAAACAAGAACCTACCAAAACATTTCAGGCCAGGCGAAATAGTACACGTTAAAATCGACAAAAGATTAGGGTCAAAACTAACACCTAGGTATAAAAAAGAAAAAGTAGCAGAAAATAAAAACACCACCATTAAAACTCAAAGCGGAAAAATAATTCATAAAAATAATATTAAAACATAATTTTTATACCCTTGCAGAGGGTATATTGATTTCAGTCAGAAGTTTGCAACGCAGTGAAGGAGACGTTTCCGACCCCATAAAGTATATATATTCTTGATCAGCATGACTAGACGAGTCGATCTAGCTATGTCCGTCTGTCCGTCTGTCCGTCTGTCCGTCTGTCCGTCCGTTTCTACGCAAACTAGTCTCTCAGTTTTAAAGCTATCGGGCTGAAACTTTCCTTATCTTTCTTATATCTTTTGCAGGTAGTATATAAGTCGGAACCAGCCGGATCGGACAACTATATCTTATAGCTCCCATAGGAATAATCGGACAAAAAATGAAAAAAAATTATATCTTTGGTGTTTTTTAGCATATAAACTCCTAAGCTTGGAAATAACAATTTTTAAATAATTTTGAATTTTGAATTAAATTTTATCGAAATCGGACGACTATATCATATAGCTGCCATAGGAACGATCGGAAAATTTGTGGGAAAATAATATGAAAAAAATTATAGCTTCGGTGTTTTTCAACATATAACCTCCAACGCTTGGAAATAACATTTTTTAATTAGTTCTGAATTTCGAATTAAATTTTATCAAAATCGGACGACTATGTCATATAGCTGCCATAGGAACGATCGCAAAATTGGTAGGAAAATAATATGAAACAAATTATAGCTTCGGTGTTTTTTAACATATAACCTCCTACGCTTGGAAATTACATTTTTTAATTAGTTCTGAGTTTCGAATTTAATTTTATCAAAATCGGACGACTATATCATATAGCTGCCATAGGAACGATCGGAAAATTGGTAGGAAAATAATATGAAACAAATTATAGCTTCGATATTTTTTGACATATTATCTTATACTATTGGGAATATCATTTTTTGTGTTTTTAAATTTAATAATTATAGCTGCAAGGGTATATAAGCTTCGGCTTGCCGAAGCTAACTTCCTTTCTTGTTCAGACTATTTTTACCAACCTGCCTGGGTATTACCACGGTCCTCGACTATTCAAACTCCCAACTCATTTCACTTGAAACCGGACTAGCAGCCAAACAAGACGGAACGTTTAAAATCATCCACATTTTCAACTTGACCAGCTACGAAGAGACATTTACAACTTTAGAGGAATCATTTAAATCACTTACTTCATCTCACCCGCTTCAACCATATCTGTCGTACGAACTAAAACAAATCAAATCCGACTTACGCAGATTGCAAACACAAAAAAGACCAAAAAGAGCAATAGAAGCAATAGGGACAGCATGGAAGTGGCTAGCAGGATCACCAGATCACCATGATTATGAGGTCGTAGAAAATAAGATAAATGAACAGCTAGAAAATAATAACAGACAAGTAGTAATAAACCGGCTAATTAACGAAAAAATAAATCAACTCAGTAATGCCACAAATGCAATTATAAAATTTACTCAAAGCTCGGAAGGAATAATAGACCAAAAAGCCAATATTTTAAAATACAAAATACAACTAATTAAAGAAGAAATTACAAACATTCTGTACGCAATAACTTGGGCAAAATCTAACACAGTGAATTCATTCATTTTCTCAGCAAAAGAAACCAACATTGTAGAAAACATTTTTAAAGAAGAAAACCGGTTATTTTTCGACATAGAAGAACTTTTAGAATTTGCTAAAGACAAACTTGCCACCAACGGCCACGACCTCATTTACATTATTAGCCTACCAACAATTAATAAAGATACTTGCAGAACATTAAAAGTAAAAGCACTAAAAAAAGCCCATATAATTAACGATCTAAAATATGAAAATCTACTAGAATGTAAGAAACAGCTATTCGCAATAACAGAACCTTGCGAGGCACATAACGATAAAACTATTTGTAATTCCGAAAAATTGCTAGACTTAAGTAACGATACTTGCGTAAATGCTCTGCTCAACCTTAAGGAACCAGTATGCAAAATGGTCAACAATCAACACATTCCCGATGTCGAGGAAATATGGCCAGGAACTCTACTGCTGAACGACTTTAGCGGATTTGTCTCGTTGGACGAAAAACTCTTAAAACTACAGGGCTCATTTATAATCCAATACAGGAACTCTACAGTAACAATTGGAGAAAACATCTACAAGTCAAAAGAAACCAGCACGGTCGAACCGGAACCCCCACTTTTTCAATTAACAGCGGAAAAGTCGAAAATAGATGAAGTACTGTCACTACAAATGGTCAAGGAACTTAACATAAACAACACAAGAGTACTAGAGAAACTCAGAAGCGAAAGAATTATAGGTCCGCAATCATCCTATTTGTAGTTACCCTAGGACTGATCATACGATTCATGCGAAGGTGCAAACCAACAGAAGGCTTGCCAGCTCCAGCGAAAACAACTGAAGAGCCATCCCCTTCCGGATCTGTACTCTTTTACGTTGCGGCCAAGGACAGTCGCGTTTAAGGGGGGAGGAGTTAACACCCAGAATGCTAAATGCTCAAGAAAGAGTATCGCCACACGCGCAAAATCCCAAACAAAAACAAATTGGTTATGAGCGCGAGAAAAGCATAAGCACCAATTTCCCAACAGTAACCCTATACTGGCCAGAACGTGGCCCAATAGGCCCCCAATTGAGTTCAGCAGCCACGTGCGCTGAGCTTGCACTTCCCACCTTACGATCGTGCGAAAGCTTCAACGCTGGGTGATTGAACCCAACGCCGAGTGCATTTTGGCAACAACAATTATTGCCAAATTAAGTTGACCAATCAGAATAAGAAATGGTCAACTGCACCGCGGCAGCAGCAATATCAGCGACAGCAACCAATTAGGACCGACCACATCAACAACAGCAGCGACGTTCAATGACGATAGCAGAGAACGTCAGCAGAGGCAGCAGCAGCAGCAGCAGCAGCGGCAGAAACGGCAGCAGCACCTAGGTTACATTATTAATTATTAACATAAGAAAAGTTAGTTGTAAATCTAAACTCAAATAATAAAGTTTGTATTTTTTTTTAAATAAAATACTATCTAAACTTTTAACTTGTATAATTCGATTCCAAATATTGATGAAAAAATAACCTCCTCCACATCGGTGACAAGGTTATTACAATTCCAACTGGGTGAGTTGAATGATATCACCGATTTCATTTACAATAAACTAAAAGACTATAACCTTGAAAATACATTTAAAATTCAAAGTAATAATAATACACTTCAAGTTGAAATAACTACCAAGCGAGAGTCAGTTTACTTTAATAAGGAAAGATCGGTTGGACAACTGTTTGGTTTCCATCAAAAAGTACTAGAACCACATCCTACAAAAACCTATCGATCAGATCAGACCGTGAACATATTTAAAATTAATACAATTCGTTTGGAATGTAATATAATCAGCGGCACATATGTAGATAATACACCGAATCATACATTACATGAGTTTGGCATTAATGTTCCGCCTGGGTATAAAATGACAGTGACACCACATAACCTAATTTATTTACCAACCAACTGTGACGAAATAAGCACACTATCTATACGCATAGTTGATCAAAACGGTGATTTGGTGAATTTACGTGGTGAAAACATTTCGATTCGCATGCACATTCGGTTAATAGAATGATTATTTATAATAAAAGACGTAGCTTAAGTCCTCAGCCAAGCATTACTAATTGTAAAGCTATAGAAAGAGGATCAACAGTAAAAAGAAGCTCACTTACTTTGAAAAATAAACTGTTTTTAAAGTCGTTAGGCTTGAAGCTTCGAGTATAATATAAAAGGTGGAAAGGAAAACAATGAACGAAATTTTAAATGTTCGAGAAAAGGTTTACTCAGATGAGAGTATTTCGAAGAAAGAGTTTCACACTTATTCATCGTATAATCAAACATTTAAACCAAACGATGAAATTCGAGTTACTATTAAAAATCAAGACTTGTACGTGCTTCCTCACGAAAGTTACCTTAATTTTCAAGGAATTATTAGAAAAGATTCACCGAATGGACCTACAACTGATAATGTTACCACTTTTTTTAGAAATAATTGTATGGCTTACTTTTTGGATGAAATTAAGTACGAAATAAATGGATGTGAGATTGATAAAACACGATTTGTCGGTATGACTACAACCCTAAAAAATTGTATATCTCTGGATAATCTTCAAGGCCAAAATCTATTAAATTCCGGATGGAGCAGTGGAGACGTAATTTCTACGGGACCCCACTTTAACTTTTCTGTACCATTAAAAAATTTGATGGGATTTGCTGAGGATTATAAAAAAGTTTTGTTAAATTGTAAACATGAACTAGTGTTGATGCTAACTAAGAATCTTGGTGATGTGTTTGAACAAACCAGAAACGAACAAACTTTTAAGTTGGAAATGACGAATATAACCTGGAAAATTCCCCATGTAACTCCGAGCGATTTTGCAAAAATTAAGATGTACGATAT
Organism: Drosophila subpulchrella; assembly: GCF_014743375.2. Lineage (NCBI taxonomy): Eukaryota > Metazoa > Arthropoda > Insecta > Diptera > Drosophilidae > Drosophila > Drosophila subpulchrella. The sequence goes on from NW_023665653.1 coordinate 176,881, forward strand.
TATTAAAAGTGGTGTAAACCTACCAATTGCATTCCGGAGTTGGGATTCATATGTTAACCCCAAATTGGGGTATGGAAGTCAACACAGTTGGAATGTGAAATTGTCGGCTAATCGCGAAAAACCAAGATTTGCCATAATTGGGTTTACACTAAATGGAGAACTTATCACAAATAACTTATCAAACTTGAAAGTTCACTTGAATTCTGAGTCATATCCATTAGATAATCTAAATGTTGATTTTAGTAAGAATCAATATGCACACCTATATGAAATGTATACAAGATTTCAATCTAGTTACTATAATCGTGAATCACAACCATTTTTGACCCCAAACGAATTTTAATTGAAGGCCCCTATTATTGTGGTTGATCTTTCATATCAAAACGAATCAGTGAAAACTGGTCCTTTTGATGTGAGAATTTCAATAGAACTGAAGACACCAAGTCATGAAAATACCCAAGCTTACTGTCTCCTCATACATGACCGTTTAGTTGAATATAACCCATTAAACGGACTAGTACAACGAGTTGTTTAACATTAGAAAAATGTTGAAAGATACTGTTTCGATTGATGTTTAAAATTTCTTTGATAATAATAATAATTTTATTCTAAAGAAAATTGGAACTGTATTCGAAAAAGATCCAAACTTGAATAATAGATTTTTAATAGAACCACCATATGATTTTACTTTGCTAAATACAAAATCTCGAAAGACTGCAATTTGGTTAACCAATACACATCACAAAATTTTTTGGAACGATGGAGAAAATAGTTTTCCACAAACTCGAAAGTATCTACGGACAATTACAAGCGGAAAACAAATTATTTGTAAAGGTGTGGAAAAGAAACGATTTCCACAGAAGTTTTTTCGGAGTCGTCAGCTCATTAATATCGAGGAAATGGGCTGTCCGTTATTAAACAGGTTTAAAGGAAACCGGTTTCCCTATTGTGGAACACACCTTAAGGGCGGGGTTTGTGCTCTTAACAATGCATACATTATTTTGACATTTTTCAAAAGTAGCTTCAAAACAATAAAATAATTTTTATACATCATTTTAAAGTTGAGACTAGATGTGTAAGGACCTACAAGAAAATAAAATTAACAAAATGAAATTTCATGAGGAAATTGACCAATTTATTGAACAATTTATAGGACAGATAATTGGTCAGCATTTTCAATACCTTCTAAACACAAAAACTATGTTCATGAATCGAGGTGGACATGATCTCAAAACTACGAATTATGGTGAACACTTTACATTTTGTAATCCAGAAATGACGTCGAAAACGTGCGCCTGCCTCTTCTATGCAAATCGCCGGAATCAAAGCAGAAAATTAATTTCTATATATAATAAAAATGTTCACAATACCAAAATAAATGAATAAATGTATTATTATGCTACAAAATAAACTTCTGACTTTTTATTTCGAGCTAAAATTACAGGTACGGAGAATGGAAAATATTTCCTTGACTGAGATATGTCGGCTACTTGCGAGTTGTTGCGCGGTCGTGATTTCAACCCCTATTATGGGAACGTATTAGAGCTAGCAGTCAGCCGTGAGGTCGTTGGCGTGAGGCCCATGATCTTGTCAGTGAGCGTGCGCCTTCAGGCTTGTGCATGTGTCCCTTTTATTGCGGTCAGGTAATTGACAGGTGCGCATGTTCGGGTAACTCTTGCTTGAATCCCTTTTATGACATGTTTATGACCCATTTGTGGAAAGAAGAGAATCTTAGACAATTTACCAGTTAAACCTTCTGGGGCGGAAACAAAAATGTGTATTTGAAAATATTCCACATCTGAGAATCATTAACTTGTGAAATTTATTTTATTGGGGTTCTTTTGATTTCTAAATTAGTTTTACAATCATAGGAAACATTATTCCCCAACATGATCGGACATGTTCCTCTAAGATAACCATCTTTGAATACTTTGGGTGTGCGACCTTTCACACGTGCACAGCAACACCTGTGATAATGAGGCAAAAGGGTACGTGATCACACCTTTCCCCAACATGATCGGATATGTTCCTGTAAGATAACAACCTTTGGATACTATGGTTGTGCGACCTTTCTCACGTGCACCTTTCTCACCTGACTATTAATTGCACATAATGAGGGGAAGGATACATGATAAATATTGTCACATGGGGATGTGGGGGCAATGGGGGCAATTAAGTATACTCTTTATAGACATGATCGTGACATTTTTATGAGTTCAAAGTCCATTAAAATCACTTAATTTATTGGATTATGCTAATTGTCCCAGAACCCGCATACGTTAATGAGTGGGGGGAAGGGGGGCGGGGGCCATTAATATGCTAACTGTCCCAGAATCCGCGTTTCCATACTACTGACATTTGCGCCTGCGTCGAGGCATTTTAGCAATCCTTTACACCACCGTCTATGTTAATTGTAGGTAACCAACCTGACTCTGGGGCTATGGTACGGTTAGCAATGGGTGGTTTGCTTAATGGGATTTAAATTATCGGTGACAAATTTATAAGTGAAAGTCACAGACATTTTGGACAAAGGATACGATTGGTCATTTAGGTGTGGGTATACACATATGTTTTGGTAATAGAAAATGGGACAATCACAGTGTTTTTGTTTTTACTGTATTACGCCGGAGCGATTTCAATTACTTTCCCAATTATATTTAGTTCTAAATCGTTTTTTGACATTCATATATTTTGTTTGTTTGGGATGTAAGGCTAGCTATCGTAGTTAAGAATACATTTATTATACCTACATAAGATGAAAGAATATGAAAAATGGAAATGTTTTATTTTAACAATATACTAGTTACAGTGGATGATATTATTATATATTCTTAATATCTGTCATTATGAATCAAAATTGTTTATCAAAACAGCTTCTAAACACCTTTTAGACAGCTTGTGAACAACTTATTTCTTAATTAGTTTTACAATTACAGGATACATCTTCCCCCAACATAATCGGACATGTTCCTCTAAGATTTATGTATCAATCTTCAGATATTTTGGCTTTGCGTTCTTTCTCACGTACATAGCAAACACTTTGAAAATCAGAGAGTAAGTTTTTACTTCACATCGAAAGTCGTCTAGTGATCAAGAATTTTTGATTATTCTTAATAAAAGACTATAAAATCTCGTAGACGTTAATTATCAAGAATAATTAAATTTAATCAATTTTTAACAAGGTTTGTGTTGTTTAACAATACATTTAGATGTTATTTAATAGTCCCTAGCATTTTTGGATTTTTGCTCTAAAATTAGTTCTGGCTACATGGGGCGTGGAAAACACTGTACTGCCGAGAGGCGAGATCTAATTAAAAAATTGATTTCTGCTGGAAAGACTTATGTCGAAGTGCAAAATATTATTGGGTGCGCTTCTACAATGATTAGAAATGCTGTTAGATATGAGCCAGCAAATGAAACTCGTGGTCGACCCAAATTATTGGACAAAAGATCAGTGGATCGCTTAACAAGACAGGCAAGAATAAAGCCTTTCGCGTCTGCTGCATCTCTGAAAAAATCATGTGACTTAAATGTAAGTTTGGAAACGGTAAGAAGACGGCTTAGAGATAATAACCTCATTTCAAGAAGTCCAAGAAAAGTGCCCTTACTCACAAAAAAACATGCTGCCAAACGTTTAAAGTTTGCAAGATAGCACTTGAATTGGCCTTTGGAAAAGTGGAGAAATATTTTGTGGTCGGATGAGTCAAAAATAGTTTTGTTTTGAGGCCGAGGCTCTCGGCAATTTGTTAGACGACCACCCTTAAGTGCCTTTTCTCCAAAGTATACGCTAAAAACGGTAAAGCATGGTGGTTCATCAATTATGATTTGGGCAAGTTTTTCATACCATGGAGTTGGGCCAATATATTGGGTCAAAACCATCATGGACCGTTACGTATACGTCAATATTTTAAGCGACGTGATGCTCCCATATGCCTCCGAGGAGATGCCTCTTATTTGGACGTTCCAGCAGGATAACGATCCAAAACATACAAGTAAACATGCTAAGGAGTGGTTCGCAGCCAACCAAGTAAATGTCATGGAGTGGCCGGCACAGTCACCCGATCTCAATCCTATTGAGAACTTATGGTGTGACGTAAAAAGAGCAATCTCTCAATAAAACCAAGCAATAACTTCCAACTTTGGGAAGCTGTACAAAGGACTTGGAGCTCTATTCCTGTAAAGAGATGCCAAAACTTGGTTGATTCCATGCATACGCGCTGTGCAGCTGTTATAGCAAACAAAGGATATGCAACAAAATACTAACATATAATATAAATATAGATCAGTTATGTACAGTACATAATTCAACCTTTAAATGCTTTTTTTTTGGCTGTGAAAATTTTGAATCGTTTCACTACTATTATTTTAACCGAACATTTTTTTGGAAAAATTCACATTCTTATTTTTGTTGGAAAAATCTTATAAATTATCCTTAGTTGTTGTTTATTATTATTAGCTACTATTAGTTAAGTTTCAATGAAAACTAAAGAAAAAATTGTAAAAACATTTCTAGAGTTATTTTTTGGGGTTACTAAAAAGCCTCTGTGGGCACTACTGTTCAGGCCCACTGTCTGGCGAATCTGGACCGGCCCCGCTATCCAGCTGCACCGCTCTACCGCTCTCCCGCTCTCTCGCGCTCCCGCTCTCCTGCGCTGTTCCAAGCTCCCTCCCCGCCTACTATTACCAGTTAACTTTTGTGCGTAACTTCTTTTCTGTTAAGGGGCACTTCGCGCAGCGTGTGTTTTCTCCCCTACAGCGACCACAAACAGATCGCCGCATCCAACGCCCGTCAGCCGCATCAGCAGCCCTACGCCGAAGCCCACCGCAGCAGCCCGCCGACGCCGCCAGTTTCCCGCCGTCGCCTCCCACGCCATTCCACCAGCGCCGTACCCCGCTACCCCCCGGCGTACAGTTTGGTCCATTCGACCCGATAAGATAAGTAAAGCTTTTTCGTCTCATTAATTGCCAGTCTGCAGTCAGCCATTCGCAAATATACTTCGTTTGACTTTCTGTAGGATTTGTCAAAAATCCAAGTCATATTAATTCCGACAACGGCAATTAATAAATTACTTCGCCATTTTTTTCTTCGATTTTCCTTTTGCAACGTGCGGCCAACTTTTTTCCGACTCCTTTTTTAATTGCATTTGGCCGCTCATCCATTCATACATACACTTGTATAAAATCGAGAAAAAATATTCCAAGCTTAGAGAAAATATTGTGCAAATGCAGGCCAAGCATACAGTGAGAATTATTTAATTTCCAGTGTTCTGCCAATTCAGGCCCCCAAAACTTTCCAAGATTTTCTCACTGTATATCCGCAGCCGCTAAAGTACTTGCACACATTTTTTCGTTTTTCCAAATACAGCCCACATACAAATAAATCGAAAACGTCCACAACGTATTTAATGAATTTAAAACCGGCGAAAATTACATACATACAAATATCTACATACATACAAATATCTACATACATACAAATATCTACATACATACAATCACATATAATTTTTAACTCCACCATTCCGACTAATTAAAGTTTTCCGTCGGCCATGCGGTCAAAAATAATAAAATAAAAATTACACCAGCCGACGTGAAAATTTTTTTTGGTCATTGTGTTTTATTTACCATCAAACTTTTTAGTCTTTTTTTCGGTATTTGGTATTTACTCCGTAAAATTTATTTTATTTAAACGAGAAAAATACCAGCACTCCACCGCATGCATAGCATCCTCCGTCCATCAATTTTTTTGGTATATATTTTAAGTATTTTTCCCTCGGAATATGAAATCAAATTAAAGCAATACTCCAATATTAAATAATCAACCGATCGCTTCCTCCAGCCAACAACTTTTTGGCATAATTTGGTATTTTTCTTCATTCAGAAGTTTAAGTAAAGGCGAAATATTACAATTACTCCGCCGGGAACTATATATTAACACATAGTTGGTATTTTTCCCCCTAAATTTATCCAAACGCAAAAAATACCAGCAAAAATATACCAAACTTGATCCCAACCATAATACATATACCAAAAGGGATAAATATTATTATATTTATATTATATTCGAAGTCCTTACTCACCGTTCCTAATCCGTATCATTGGGTTTAATTCCGCAAAGTAACCAGGTCGGTACTAGCTCCCAATTTCTATTTCTCCGATCCACTACTTTTTTTTGTCGACACCTTGTTCCACTGTTCCAAAAGTGGGCCAGGTTTCCTATTTATCCGACATAAACAAAGGCAAGCAGATTCTGACCCAAAAAAAAAAAAGGTCATTTCCTTTAAATCTCCGTTGGAAGTGATAACAACAAGTTGTCTATTCCACCTGCCGTAGTCCCAGGTATATCCGTCGATCCGCCCACACCCGAACTAACCGCCAAGACCTCGTCGCCCCGAAAAAGGGCCAGCCGTGCAAACGTCAAAATGGCACTAACACCTTCCCAAATCGCTCTAAGCAAATTTACTGAGGTCTCAGATCGGCTGAGTGAGTTTGAATCCAGAGCAAACACTCCTTTGCCGATCCCTCCTACTCTGTCCATGCTGAACATCCGCCGCGAAGAAATACGCGCGTTATGGGACCGCATCAAGGTAGAATACGATGAATGCACCGGGTGCATAGCAGCAGCCGGAGACAGTGCAGCTGATAGTTTGCCAGTTCTCAAGGCTAAATACGGCTACTGCTATTCCGTTTATGAGAGGTGTGGGGCTCAGATCGCGGATATGATAGCCCAGGCTCCCCAAGTTCAAGCTGTTCCTACCCAGACTAACATTTCCTCTGTCGGCTGCCTCCGTGCGATACCGAGGTTTTCACCGGAGACTATCTTCGGTGGCCGACCTTTAGGGATCTGTTTACGGCCATTTATATAAACAATCCAAGGCTGACGCCAGTCGAAAAATTGTTTCACCTAAATGCCAAAACAAGCGGCGATGCACACACGATAGTGTCAAACTCCCCCCTTACTAACGACGGCTTTCGCTCAGCTTGGGCTAACCTAACTGAGCGTTTCGAAAACCAGCGGTTGTTAGTAAATAGCCAGTTAAAAATACTTTTCAATGTGCAGTCCGTTAATCAGGAATCTGGGTCAGCTATCCGTGAACTTCAACGCACCATCCAGGGTTGCCTTACGGCTTTAGAAATGTCCGGAATTGAAACCGAAAATTGGGATTGCCTCTTAGTGTACATGTGCTCCTCCAAACTTCCTAAGCTCACGCTATCCTTGTGGGAACAGTCCCTGCACAATAAGGCAGAGATTCCGACGTGGCAGGAACTGAACGCCTTCCTTGCGGAGCGTCCCCGGACCTTAGAAGCCATAGACGACGTACGGCCGACAGGCTCGAGTCAATCTCTGCCAAAAACATCCGCCCCCACTGCAGCGCCTCGAAGAATAAATTCTTACGAGACAAGGGTAGCACCCAAGCCAAAAGGATGTGACCTTTGTAAGAAGGAAAACCATCCTGTCCGCACATGTGCACAGTTTCTCCAGATGACGGTAGACGAGCGGTCGGCATATATAAAGAGGAAGCAGCTGTGTCTGAACTGCTTCGCACGAGGGCATCAGCTGCGTGATTGTGAAAGCACTCATAGCTGCTTTACGTGCCGCGGCCGCCATCACACCTTACTACACAGAGGCAACTCCTCCCAATCGTCTTCGAATCCCGCCCCAAGACCCAGATCAATACCACCAGTTGCCACCGCTTTCCGGTCCACGGACTCTACAGTCCAAAATTACTTCGCGACGGGGTATAGATCCGTCTTGCTGGGCACCGCCATAATTTACATATGTCACCTGGGGTCGAATTTTAAAGCTCGTGCCTTGATAGATTCAGGATCAGAGGCAACCTTTATTTCTGAGCGGCGGTTCAAATTAATAAAGTTGCCTCACCAGGTAATCCGAGCCCAAGTATCAGGCTTAAACCAGACAGTATCCGCTGAATCCAAAAAGCTCTGTCAGTTTACCATCCGTTCCGACCAGGCCTGGCTTGCAAATAAACACGACGGCCTATGTTCTTCCTCAATTAGCTGGAAACCTTCCATCTTGTCCGACTCCGCAACCGTTTCTACGGGATTTTCCCGAACTGTCACTAGCGGATCCAAAGTTCTACGAGAGCGCACAGATAGATATTCTGGTCGGGGCCGACATACTGCCATCCATTCTCCTAAGCGGCACCCGGCCGAACATTTGTGGCTCTCTCCTCGGTCAAGAAACCATTTTCGGGTGGATCCTAACAGGTCCCGTTCCTGCTCCAAGGGAAAATCCGATTTCCGTTTTTTTTACAAGAATCTCCCACACAGTTGACACGTCCCTGGATAGGCTTCTCACCAAATTTTGGGAGTTCGAGGATCTGCCAGTAAAAGTGACAAAATCTTCCGATTTGGCATGTGAGGAAAATTTTCTCCGAACGACTACGAGAGACGATAACGGCAGGTATGTCGTAAGTCTTCCGTTTCGTGATCCCCAAAACGTAAAATCCGCCCTCGGTCACTCCAGATCCTCCGCGTTGTCGCAGTTCCTAAGAACCGAGCAACGCCTATAGAGGGACAGTCAGCTGAAAGCCAAATACGACTCCGTGATTCGAGAGTATCTCGACCTCCATCACATGAATGAAGTCCGTCCTACCCATAATTCTGCCAGATATTACCTTCCGCATCATGCCGTGCTCAAGCCGGAAAGTACAACCACTAAGTTACGTGTGGTTTTCAATGCCTCCAGCCCTTCAGAGAATGGGGTCAGTTTAAATGATATCCTTCATGCTGGCCCAGTCTTACAGTCCGATCTAACTATCCAGATCCTGAAGTGGCGATATTTCCGATACGTCTACAGTGCCGATTTCGAGAAAATGTATCGGCAGATATGGGTAGATCCGAAGCATTCCCCGTTCCAGCGCATTTTATTCCGCAACAGCGAGGGGCACATTTCCAGATTTCCAATTACATACGGTAACTTTTGGAGTCAATTGCGCGCCATTCCTGGCCATTCGAGTCCTGCAACAGTTGGCAACTGACGTGCAGCTCAGCCATCCAAGAGCGAGCAAAGTCATTCGAAATCATATGTATGTAGACGGTGTCCTTTCAGGAGCTGACTCCGCCGAGGACGCTAAGTTCATTGTTCGCGAGCTACAAAGTGCTCTAGATTCCGCGGGGTTTCTATTGAGAAAATGGACCTCCAACCACAAAGAAACATTAGCTCATATCCAAAGCGATCATCTTCTGACAACCGACTTCCTCGAGATTGACACTGAGAGCACAGCCAAAACTCCCGGCGTACGATGGAAGGCGACGTCCGATGAATTCTTTTTCGTCCCACCAGATTTAGCAACGGAAATCTCCCACACGAAACGCCAAGTCCTTTCCCAAATTGCCAAGCTGTTTGATCCAGCAGGCTGGCTCGCTCCATTTGTTGTGTGTGCCAAAATCTTTATGCAAGAGATTTGGCTTCAGGATCTAGGCTGGGACGATAAACTTCCAATTGAGCTGTGCCAAAGGTGAAACAGCTTTCTCCAGAGCTATTCGGTCCTATACCAGGTCACAATACCCAGATGGGTTTCCTTCCGTCCAGAGTTCCGCGTAGAGCATCACGGATTCTGTGACGCCTCGCAAAAGGCATACGGTGCTGCGATCTATGTGCGCGTAGAAGTGGGCCACAAGACGATGGTGCACTTGCTCACGGCCAAGACGCGGGTGGCGCCAGTCAAAACGGTGTCCCTCCCCAGGCTGGAGTTATGTGGGGCTCTCCTTTTGTCCGAGATGGCCGAAGCCATTCTTCCTAATATGCCGAGGCTGACCTCAAAATTCCATTGTTGGACCGATTCCACGATTGTGCTAGCATGGTTAGCCAAACCAGCGTGCCATTGGACAACGTTCGTTGCCAACAGGGTGACGAAGATCACAGAGTCCACTGAGGCGGCCAATTGGTCGCACGCTCAATCCGAACATAATCCTGCTGATTTGGCTAGTCGAGGAGTTCCCCTTCAAGAGCTGGTGGATAACCCGCTTTGGTGGCATGGACCCACTTGGCTGCAACGTCCACGCGATCATTGGCCCAGCCAGGGAACCGACCTGCCGGTGACTGAGATCGAAAAGCGTGCCGTTAAAGTCCATGTGGCGACATCTGGTAATCCTGCCGTACGAATGTGCACTCTCGCGGCTTCTGGTAAAATTCACGCATCTCATTACGTTACATGGTGGTAACCAGTTAGTGGTGCGTCTCACTCGGTCCAGATACTGGGTTCCGAGAATAAAGAACTTGGTGAAGGCAGTGGTTAACTCCTGCAAGGTCTGCGTTATCCACAAAAAGAGATTGCAAGTCCAGATGATGGGAAGTTTTCCGAAAGAGCGAGTGTCTTTTTCCCGTCCGTTCACGTACACAGGGATGGACTACGCCGGCCCGTTTGATATAAAAAATTATACCGGAAGAGCTTGTCTCATTACGAAAGGGTATGTGTTGGTTTTCGTTTGTTTTTCTACAAAGGCCATCCATCTATAGCCTACATCCGACTTAACGACTGAAAAGTTTCTTGCCGCTTTCGCTCGTTTCGTCTCTAGAAGAGGGTGTCCTCGTCAAGTCCAGTCCGACAATGGAAAGACCTTCGTCGGCGCCTCCACCGTGCTTTCCCGAGACTTCCTGCAAGCCGTTAAAGAGTCTGTGACCGATGCGTATAGTCATCAGCAGCTCACCTGGCAATTCATTCCTCCTGGGGCACCCCATATGGGAGGCCTATGGGAAGCTGGTGTCAAGAGCTTCAAGACCTTGTTTTACAAGTCCACCGCTACACGGAAGTACACCTTTAAAGAGCTGTCCACCCTCCTAGCGAGAATCGAAGCTTGTCTGAATTCCAGACCGCTATCTCCCATGTCCGAGGATCCAACTGATCTCTTAGCGTTGACACCAGGGCACTTTCTTGTTGGTGGGCCTCTTCTATCCATAGTGGAACCTGAAGTAAAGGGCGAATCCAAGTCCATTCTGAACCGGTGGCAGCACTTAAAGTCTCTCCATCAACAATTCCGCACTCGATGGAAGGATGAGTACCTTAAGGAGCTCCACAAGCGCAACAAGTGGCAAGTCCCCACAGAAAATCTGCGTGTTGGCGATCTGGTCGTCATTAAGGATGACAATTTGCCCTCAAATGAGTGGCGACTCGGAAGAATAGACTCCGTTTTTCCGGGAGCCGATGGCAATGTCCGCGTAGTCGATATTCGTACGGTTCTTCTTCCAAGAGAGCCGCCCAAAACTACCTCGTAACGATCCGCGTTTCTTACACACCTTAGTCCGCAGCCATTATCCACGTCATTGTTAATCAGCCCTGTTTGTTTTTTCCTTATCCACACTCTAAACAGGAAAATGGCTCCCCGTCCACGTAGCGCTCAGGCTTTGGATAGCAGACGTACGAGAGGTACTCAGTCCTACAGATGCCGAGTCTGCCGCGGAATCCATCCTCTTCGGAAGTGTCAGAGGTTCCTAAGGCTGTGCGCAGAGAAGCGGCTGCGGGCAGTTATCATAAACAAGTACTGCGCGAACTGTCTCGCACACGAGCACTCCACTGGGAGCTGTCGTAGCGGTGACCGGTGCAGAACGTGCAACCGGAACCATCACACGCTGCTGCACATGCACGACCTTGTTTCCCGGAAAAAGTCCGGCTCCAAGCAACAGACCGCTTCTCCGCAGCGTTCTCGCCGGCAAGATCCGCCAACTCGCCAAACGCTTGCCCCTCCACCGCGCTCAGCATCCTCGACACCAGCTCCGTCGCTCGCCGCACTTCTCCAGCGTCATAGCGTCAATGTCCTCCCGACTGCTTTGGTGATCGTCGAGACCGGAGAGAAGACGTTCGACACCGCCGCACTCATCGATCCGTGCACCCCGACAAGCTCCATCGATGCATCCCTGGCCGCCGCGTTTTGTTTGCCGACAACAAACGTGGGCGATGAGAGCATATGCACGGCGACGATTCGTTCGAAGGTCGACGAAGCCATCAAGCTGGAGGTGGTCCTCAAGATCGAGCCGAACGTGCGCATCAGCACCCCCATCCGTGCGCTCAGTGAGAGCGTCGTCCAGAAATTTAAGGAGCTACCGCTCGCGGATTATCGTTTCCACCGGCCAGCCACTATTTCATTGATCCTGGGCGCGGACGTCTACCCGAAGGTGATACAGCCGGGCTTCCACATGGTCGACGAGGGACTGCCAGTAGCCCAGAAGACGGTGTTCGGGTGGATCCTCTCCGGCGCTACCCCCCCGGCGAACACTACTATTATTTTGACCGCAACTGTAGTAACCAGCTAATAACAACTAGTAAGCAACTAATAGACATCTAGTCAGAAAATTAATTATATACAAATATACATAAAATATTATTAATTATGAATTTAATAAAATATGTTTACAATAATAAAATATATAAAAAAATATTGAATGATCCTACAAAATTTGTTTCTGACTGTAATTAAAACTACAGGTACAAATGAAGGGGAAGTATATTATTCAATGTCCTTGGGTCTTGGGCATGTGACTTTGATGACGGTCAGGTAATGATAGTTCACTGCAAGTGTGTTTGGCTAACACATCATAGAAACTTTTACTTTTGTGCTTTGATAATTCTTAATAAGAACTCATAATACTTGTTAACATTTAGTTACCATCTAAAACCAAGTACTTTACAGATACTATACAAAAAGTAACCATCCAAAAACAAGACTTAACAGAAAGTAACCATCAAAATACTGCTAGGCAACAACTAAATACAACGAATCCAACGTGTCAAGTCTATGTCGGTATGACTACTACCCTAAAAAATTGTATATCTCTGGATAATCTTCAAAGTCAATATCTATTAAATTCTGGATGGAGCAGTGAAGACGAAATTTCTACGGGACCCCACCTCAAATTTTCTTTACCATTAAAAAAATTGTTGAGATTGGCTGAGGATTATAAAAAAGTTTTGTTAAATTGTAAACATGAACTAGTGTTGATGCTAACTAAGAATCTTGGTAATGTGTTTGAACAAACCAGAAATGAACAAACTTTAAAACTGAAAATTACGAATAAAACCTGGAAAATTCCCCATGTTACTCTGAGCGATTTTGCAAAAACTAAGATGTACGATATTATTAAAAGTTGTGTAAACCAACCAATTGCATTCCAGAGTTTGGATTCATATCTTAACCCCAAATTGGGGTATGGGAGTCAACACAGCTGAAATGTGAAATTGTCGGCTAACCGCGAAAAACCAAGATTTGCCATAATTCGATTTACATTAAATGGAGACCTTATCAAACTTGAAAGTTTACTTTAATTCTGAGTCATATCTATATGATAATCTGAATGTTGATTTTAGTAAGAATCAGTATGCTCACCTATATCAAATGTCTACAAGATTTTAATCTAGTTATTATAATCGTGAATCACAACCAATTTTTACCCCAAATGAATTTAAATTGAAGACCACTATTATTGTCGTTGATCTTTCATATCAAAACGAATCAGTGAAAACTGTACCTATTGATGTGAGAATTTCAATAGAACTGAAGACACCAAGTCATGTAAATACCCAAACTTACTGTCTCCTCATACATGACCATTTAGTTGAATGTAACCCATTAAACGGACTAGTACAACGAGTTGTTTAACATTAGAAAAATGTTGAAAGATACTGTTTTGATTGATGTTAAAGGTTTCTATGATAATAATAATAATTTTATTCTAAAGGAAATTTGAATTGTATTCGAATAAGATCCAAACTTGAATAATAGTTTTTTAATAGAACCACCATATGATTTTACTTTGCTAAATACATGATCTCGAAATACTGCAATTTGGTTAGCCAATACACATCACAAAATTTTTTGGAACGATGGAGAAAATAGTTTTCCACAAACTCGAAAGTATCTACGGACAATTACAAGCGGAAAACAAATTATTTGTAAAGGTGTGGAAAAGAAACGATTTCTACAGAAGTTTTTTGGGAGTCGTCAGCTCATTGATATCGAGGAAATAGGCTGTCCGTCATTAAACAGGTTTAAAGGAAACCGGTTTCCCTATTGTGAAACACACCTTAAGGGCGGGGTTTGTGCTCTTAACAATGCATACATTATTTTGACATTTTTAAAAAGTAGCTCCAAAACAATAAAATAATTTGTATACATCATTTTAAAGTTGAGACTAGATGTGTAAGGACCTACAAGAAAATAAAATTAACAAAATGAAATTTCATGATGAAATTGACCAATTTATTGAACAATTTAAAGGACAGATAATTGGTCAGCATTTTCAATACCTTCTAAACACAAATACTATGTTCATGAATCGAGGTGGACATGATCTCAAAACAACGAATTATGGTGAACACTTTACATTTTGTAATCCAGAAATGACGTCGGAAACGTGCGCCTGCCTCTTCTATGCAAATCGCCGGAATCAAAGCAGAAAATTAATTTCTATATATAATAAAAATGTTCACAATACCAAAATAAATGAATAAATGTATTATTATGCTACAAAATAAACTTCTGACTTTTTATTTCGAGCTAAAATTACAGGTACGGAGAATGGAAAATATTTCCTTGACTGAGATATGTCGGCTACTTGCGAGTTGTTGCGCGGTCGTGATTTCAACCCCTATTATGGGAACGTATTAGAGCTAGCAGTCAGCCGTGAGGTCGTTGGCGTGAGACCCATGATCTTGTCAATGAGCGTTCGCCTTCAGGCTTGTGCATGTGTCCCTTTTATTGCGGTCAGGTGCGCTTGTTCGGGTAGCTCTTGCTTGAATCCCTTTTATGATATGTTTAATATGCTAATTGGCCCAGAACCCGTATTTCCCAACTACTCAGCTCAACAACAACAAAAATCTGAGTGAGTTGAGTAATGTGATGGGAAAAAAACGCGGAGTGCAAAAACAAAGAGTTAAAGCAAAGAATTGCGTTACTCTATGCAAAAATTCAAGCACCCGTATGGTTGACGGCCCAAAAGCTATAAGTTGAGCTCGTTTTCTGACAGAAATAAAAAAAATTCCCGAAACAACTACTTACTCAAAAGAAATTATTGGAACAAACATTTAATAAACACCCTATTAAAAAAAAAAAGAAAAAGCTTCCCAAACTGAAGAAGAGGAGACCCATCGACTGCAGAGGACCCCTGGAATTTTGTGAATACGCCTGTGCAGCCAGCACCGGTGCCCCAAAAGTAAAGTCACCGGACTAGTAGTAGCCTGTGCAGTTAGCACCGGTGCCCCAACAGGGAAGACACTGGAGTAGTAGCAGCATGTGCAGCCAGCACCGGTCCCGTTCGGCGAGCCAAGCCGGACTACGGACAGCGCTTCCAAGAGCGCACAGCTATAATTATACCCGTTATATATATATATATTCTTGATCAAGATCACTAGCCGAGTCGATCTAGCCATGTCCGTCTGTCCTTCTGTCTGTCCGTCCGGATGAACGCTGAGATCTCGGAAACTATAAGAGCTAGGCTATTGAGACTTGGCATGCAAATTCCTGAGCTTCTTACGCAGCGCAAGTTTGTTTCAACAATGTGCCACGCCCACTCTAACGCCCACAAACCGCTCAAAACTGTGGCTCATACATTTTTGATGCTAAAATAAATTTTAACTGGAATGTATTGTTTCTATCAATACCTATCGATTGACCCAAAAAAAAAGTTTGCACTCATAACGCTTAAATCTGTCTACATAACCATATATTGAGATCAGGGGTAGGTGGCGCATATCTGTCTCGCTTTGCTCCTTGCATATCTCCATTTCCCTTTTGTCCCTTAAGATGAGTAACAGATATCTGATACTCGACTATAGCATTCTTCCTTGTTTTTAAATGAACAGTAACGCAATATGTAAAACAGAACTTGAATAGATAATAGAAATAATACCCAAAATGGGTTTAATTGACACTAAAACAGTGGACGCCACTGCTAACTTAATTAACAAAATCGAATCAAGAAGTATTGATACCGAACTAACAAACAAATTATTATCAATAATTGTTTTCATTTTAAGTGCATACATTTTGTATAAAGCCTATATATACCACAATAAGTGTATATCAAAAAGGGACATAAACAGAAGCCAGGCTAACAATCTGAATAAGATTTTAATTAATAAAGCACAAGCAATTGTGTACATTGTACACAGTGACATATTAAAAGGAGAGAATTAAATGTTGTCTTAGAAAATTTTTCATTTGAAAAATAAATAAAAATTATTTTAAACTAATAATGAATACACAGGACTGCATTAGAATTACTATAACCAATCAACCAACTTTTGAGAATAGGGTATTAGCCATACTTAGAAACCGAGCAGAGCCTCTATAAATTTCAGATTTTGAAGACGAGTATATGAATAGGTACGACCTAGCTTTTTTCCCGCTTATTTATTGCAGCGGCACGCAAAAAGCAATAGTACTGTCTACCGTAAGAAACTGTAAAGTTGTGAGGAGTTGAATAACTCCCCACAAATAGAAGCAGTAGCAGAGGGCCGGCCGCTTACTAGATACGCGGCGAATTCGCGTAGTAACGGCGCGGCGAAGAGAGTTTGGAGACTTGGATGGAGAAAAAGACAGTTTGGAGACTTGGATGGAGAACAGGAGAGTTTGGAAACTTGGATGGAGAACGAGAGAGATTGGAGACCAAGGAGCGGAGAATGAGAGAATGGAGACTTGGCGGGCAGAGCAAGAGTGCCGTGTGCAAAAGCGGATAACGGAACTCCACCGGAATTTGGACTCTCCCGTGAACTTTGGACCGGGAGAAGAAGTGCCACATCTCGGCAGTGGAGTGGCACACAGGCGTGCCACAAGCATCACGGGAATCAGCGGGACGACAGCTGTGGGCAGAGCATCGATTGGAAGCGGTACGGGAAGGACAAGTGGGTCAACCAGGAGGCACGAACTTTGGACCCGGAGTGGAGAGATCCAGCGGGCCGTGCGCAAAAGGGAAATAACGGTTCCCGGAGGCCCTATATAAGGCCGCAGAGCGCTGGCAGCTGGATCAGTGGATCACGAGGAGTCAAACCTTCAAGATCAGTTAAAGTACCAAGTGAACAGTCAGTCAAGCAAGTAATCTACGAGGGAGCTACAACCAAGCGAGTCGTCGGAAGCAGCGCCGTGGGAAGCACACAAGGAGCAAGATCGCCACGTCGAGACGTTCGGGATTGGGACATCAGGAATCTCCGAATTGAGACACAAGTGGCTGAGTTCCGGAAGGCATCACACGGCTAAGTCAAGGCGTTCGTTTTCCAACTTTGTCACGAACACACCCTGGCGAGTCGCGGAAGAGTCCTACGACGAAGAACCGTCAGTTTGAGTAGGAAAGTTGTCTGAGACCCAGCGTACCTTGCCCGACCAAGCAGGACCTGGCGTGACGGACGAGCGGTAGACCGATTTGCGGTTTCAAGAGGCGAACGCCTGGAGAGCCCTGCGATTAACGGAGAAGTTCCTAAACAGCAACCGCCCAACTCCCCGAGTGCAAGAACGACAAGCTACTGGTCAGGAGACGACGCAGAGGACATCGGCAGCGACCGGCACCGACCGCCAGCAGACATTTCCGGCAGCCACGTTACCATCGCCGCGCGGAACTCATTGGGGAGCGCAGGCGCGTCACGGACGATAAGAATTAGGGTGAAGCCGGGTGGAACGTTCGTCTGCGCTTGGCGTAAAGCAAAGTGAACTGCTAGGCAGCTTCCTGGCGACAGCCTGGACTGTCAGCGCGATCCGAGCAAGAACCTAGCGGGACCGTCCGGGACAGAGCAAGGGACAGGTATTGCCTCGAAAGGCGTCGGCCTGGAGAGCAAGGCTTGTTCACCCTAGTCTGGGAACGGTGACGCTTCCCTAAGCCCACAAGGCCGAACCCTCTGCGAGTCTAAGGCGCAACAAGCGACCCCGAGGCAGCGCGTCGGCGAGCGAGCAGGGGCGGCCACTACGAGCGTCCCGAGACCCAGGAGCCAAGCGGAAGCCGAGTCAACGCGTCGACAAGCCAGAAGGAGGAGCACCAGCAGCCGGCGGAACCAGAGCAAAGGGATACAGAAGCCAGCCCAGCCACCACCCGCTGTACCAATACCACGAGAATAAATCCCACTGCTACCATTTGAACCCTTTGTCTTCTCACTGATCTACGGGGCAGTCACATCATATAAATTTGGTGGGACGAACACAAAATCTTCTGAGCTAGCCGCACGAATCTCGTAGCGAGCAGACACACAAAATCAGTTCGTTACATCTGGCGCCCAACGTGATTGTCTCAACAGTGAGAACAGCACAACAAAAATGGGAAAGAAGTGGATTTACCGCCTCAAGAAGGAGGACTTCGCCCATGTCGCACAGAGGCTCAATGTCGCCCTGGAGGGCAGGCTAGACGACATGAGGAAGGCACTATCGGAATACTACTCCGAAACAGAGAACGATCCACACCTCGTCGACATCTGGGCCGAGCTGGAGGCGACATACCACGACAGAGCCGGCTCAAGCATTACGTTAACGAACGCTGAAGGGGACAACCTGGTGGCAAGCCTGAGCATTGACAACATGCAAAAAGAGGCCCACAGGAGAGAATCAAGCCAAGAAAAGAAAGCAGCAGCGCTGACCCCGAGACCAAGCCAGTCGGACTATGCAAAGGTCGCTAAACAGGTCCGTGAATGGTCGTTCAGGTTTGACGGGGCGGAAAAACCATTCGAGTTCCTGGAGCAAGTAGAATTGTCCGCCAACACGTACGGTTTGGAGCTTGATATGATCCCTCGAGCGATGCCGGAGTTGCTAAAAGGAAGGGCTTTGAAATGGTTCATCGCCAACAATAAGCAGTGGAGAACTTGGGCAGAATTCATTGAAAGTTTCCACACATATTTCCTGCCAAGAGATTTCTTCACCAGGCAGGCGGACCAGGTCCGGCAAAGGAAGCAAGGCTTCAGCGAGTCGTTCAGCGAGTGAGGCCACTTAACTATTCTACGAAAGAGACGTTAAGGGTCATTAAAGAGAACTGCACCCCAAGCCTACGGATGTTCTTAAGAGCATACAAAGTGTCGGACCTGGACACGCTAATGATCCTAGCCGATGAGTACGAAGAACTTGAAAAGGCACGGGAAGTCTTCGCACAGGAGAACAAGTTCTCAAAGACAAAGTCGGCGTCTCCAGCACAGGTGACATGCAGGAGATGCGAGGAGGTAGATAACCAGGACACACGAGGAAACGACCAACGGTCACCACCACGCCAAGCCAGACGACAGCAGGTAACAGACGCACCACGCGGAGGCCATTGGGCATCACCCCCACAGCAATAGAGACAGCCAAACCATACCTTGTGGAGGCCGCCAAGCAACACACAGAGGCCACAAGATGCCACCCATATCACAGACCCGCAGGAGGTCTGTCGGAAATGCGGTGGGAACGGACACTGGGCTAGAGGATGTCGAAACCAGCGGCTGCTGTTTTGCTGGATATGCGGCAAGGTGGGTATTAGGAGCGTCGATTGCTGCCAACGATCGGGAAATTGCCAGCGATCTCAGCCGCAGAGAGGCGAGCGGGGATCGCACAATGCCACCTCTCCAAACTAACGGGCAAGCTAATCGAGGAGGAGCAGCAGTTGTCAGCAGCTGTGATGATTGGTGGGAAAAGCTACAAAGCCACAATCGACACCGGAGCAACGGCAAGCTTCGTTAGCGAAGAATTGGCGGAAAATATTGCTGCTCTAGGAAAGATTACCAGGACGAGACGGCAAGTTAGGTTGGCAGATGGAAGGTGCGGCGGAATTAATGCGCAGCTCGAGGTGGAGGTCAAATACGGCAACAAACAAGTGACCATGAGCCTGTTGATTTTACCCGGGGTAGTGGATCCATTAGTGTTGGGATGGAACTTCCTGAAACAAGTCGGAACCGAGATAAGGTGTGCTGGACACGAAATAATAATACCAGCCAGGAACCGACACAATGGATGGCTCGAAAAGAAGCTATCAGTAGCAGTCGTTCAACAAGTAAACGAGTTGGACGATACTACAGCGTTCCTTGAAACAGAGCTGGCAGACTTCAGCACAATGTCGGGAACATCGAATATGGCAGAACACCAGATCAAAATGAAGGACGACAAGCCAATCAAGCAGAGATACTACCCAAAGAACCCAAAAATTCAAGGGGAAATCAACGCAAAGGTGGTCGTGCTTCTTCGAATGGGGTTCATAGAGCATTCAAATTGCCCATACAGCTCCCCCATCGTGATGGTGAAAAAGAAGACAGGCAAGTGGAGACTGTGTGTCGACTTCAGGCAGATCAACGCGAAGTCAGTGAAGGATGCCTACCCAATGCCCCGCATAAACTACATCCTAGATCAACTAAGAGAAGCGCGGTACATCAGCAGTTTGGACCTGAAGGATGGATACTGGCAGATCCCACTGCAAGAAAGTAGCAGGCAATATACAGCGCTTACGGTACCAGGCAAAGGTCTGTTTCAGTGGAGGGTAATGCCGTTCGGACTTCACTCGGCGTCGGCAACGTTTCAGCGGGTCTTGGACCAAGTAATTGGCCCCGAGATGTCACCTCACGCATTCGCTTACCAGGATGACATAATAGTGATCGGTCGCACGCTGGAAGAACACAAAAGAAACCTGAGGGAAGTGTTCCGGCGTCTAAAGGAGGCAAACCTGAGGCTGAATCCAGAAAAATGCCAATTCTTCAAAAAGGAGCTGCTGTACCTGGGACATCGAGTGACTAGCGAGGGAATAGGAACAGATCCAGAAAAAGTAGCGGCCATCGCCGAACTAGAACCGCCATCGACTGTCAAAGAGCTCCGGCAATACCTAGGAGTAGCGTCGTGGTACCGCCGATTTGTACCAGATTTTTCCAGAATCGTCAAACCCCTGAACGACCTGCTGCGCAAAGGCAGTAAGTGGGAGTGGACACCAGAGCACCAGATGGCGTTTGAGGAGGTTAAGGCAAGACTCGTGGCAGATCCACTGCTAGCATGCCCGGACTTTAGCAGAACTTTCATCCTGCAAACAGACGCCAGCGACTACGGCATCGGAGCGATACTGACCCAGGACACCGAAAAGGGCGAAAGAGTAATCTCCTATTCGAGCCGAACACTGAACGGCGCGGAAAAGAACTATTCGACAACGGAGAAGGAGTGTTTGGCGATCGTCTGGGCGATCCGTAAGCTCAGGCCATATCTGGAAGGTTACCACTTTAAGGTAGTAACCGACCACATGGCCCTGAAGTGGCTCAACAGCATCGAAAGCCCTTCAGGAAGGATCGCCAGATGGGCCCTGGAGCTACAACAGTACGACTTTGAGATAGCGTACAGAAAGGGTCAGCTAAACGTGGTGGCCGACGCATTATCAAGACAAAATATTTCCTTGACTGAGATATGTCGGCTACTTGCGAGTTGTTGCGCGGTCGTGATTTCAACCCCTATTATGGGAACGTATTAGAGCTAGCAGTCAGCCGTGAGGTCGTTGGCGTGAGACCCATGATCTTGTCAATGAGCGTTCGCCTTCAGGCTTGTGCATGTGTCCCTTTTATTGCGGTCAGGTGCGCTTGTTCGGGTAGCTCTTGCTTGAATCCCTTTTATGATATGTTTAATATGCTAATTGGCCCAGAACCCGTATTTCCCAACTACTCAGCTCAACAACAACAAAAATCTGAGTGAGTTGAGTAATGTGATGGGAAAGAAACGCGGAGTGCAAAAACAAAGAGTTAAAGCAAAGAATTGCGTTACTCTATGCAAAAATTCAAGCACCCGTATGGTTGACGGCCCAAAAGCTATAAGTTGAGCTCGTTTTCTGACAGAAATAAAAAAAATTCCCGAAACAACTACTTACTCAAAAGAAATTATTGGAACAAACATTTAATAAACACCCTATTAAAAAAAAAAAAGAAAAAGCTTCCCAAACTGAAGAAGAGGAGACCCATCGACTGCAGAGGACCCCTGGAATTTTGTGAATACGCCTGTGCAGCCAGCACCGGTGCCCCAAAAGTAAAGTCACCGGACTAGTAGTAGCCTGTGCAGTTAGCACCGGTGCCCCAACAGGGAAGACACTGGAGTAGTAGCAGCATGTGCAGCCAGCACCGGTCCCGTTCGGCGAGCCAAGCCGGACTACGGACAGCGCTTCCAAGAGCGCACAGCTATAATTATACCCGTTATATATATATATATTCTTGATCAAGATCACTAGCCGAGTCGATCTAGCCATGTCCGTCTGTCCTTCTGTCTGTCCGTCCGGATGAACGCTGAGATCTCGGAAACTATAAGAGCTAGGCTATTGAGACTTGGCATGCAAATTCCTGAGCTTCTTACGCAGCGCAAGTTTGTTTCAACAATGTGCCACGCCCACTCTAACGCCCACAAACCGCTCAAAACTGTGGCTCATACAGTTTTGATGCTAAAATAAATTTTAACTGGAATGTATTGTTTCTATCAATACCTATCGATTGACCCAAAAAAAAAGTTTGCACTCATAACGCTTAAATCTGTCTACATAACCATATATTGAGATCAGGGGTAGGTGGCGCATATCTGTCTCGCTTTGCTCCTTGCATATCTCCATTTCCCTTTTGTCCCTTAAGATGAGTAACAGATATCTGATACTCGACTATAGCATTCTTCCTTGTTTTTAAATGAACAGTAACGCAATATGTAAAACAGAACTTGAATAGATAATAGAAATAATACCCAAAATGGGTTTAATTGACACTAAAACAGTGGACGCCACTGCTAACTTAATTAACAAAATCGAATCAAGAAGTATTGATACCGAACTAACAAACAAATTATTATCAATAATTGTTTTCATTTTAAGTGCATACATTTTGTATAAAGCCTATATATACCACAATAAGTGTATATCAAAAAGGGACATAAACAGAAGCCAGGCTAACAATCTGAATAAGATTTTAATTAATAAAGCACAAGCAATTGTGTACATTGTACACAGTGACATATTAAAAGGAGAGAATTAAATGTTGTCTTAGAAAATTTTTCATTTGAAAAATAAATAAAAATTATTTTAAACTAATAATGAATACACAGGACTGCATTAGAATTACTATAACCAATCAACCAACTTTTGAGAATAGGGTATTAGCCATACTTAGAAACCGAGCAGAGCCTCTATAAATTTCAGATTTTGAAGACGAGTATATGAATAGGTACGACCTAGCTTTTTTCCCGCTTATTTATTGCAGCGGCACGCAAAAAGCAATAGTACTGTCTACCGTAAGAAACTGTAAAGTTGTGAGGAGTTGAATAACTCCCCACAAATAGAAGCAGTAGCAGAGGGCCGGCCGCTTACTAGATACGCGGCGAATTCGCGTAGTAACGGCGCGGCGAAGAGAGTTTGGAGACTTGGATGGAGAAAAAGACAGTTTGGAGACTTGGATGGAGAACAGGAGAGTTTGGAAACTTGGATGGAGAACGAGAGAGATTGGAGACCAAGGAGCGGAGAATGAGAGAATGGAGACTTGGCGGGCAGAGCAAGAGTGCCGTGTGCAAAAGCGGATAACGGAACTCCACCGGAATTTGGACTCTCCCGTGAACTTTGGACCGGGAGAAGAAGTGCCACATCTCGGCAGTGGAGTGGCACACAGGCGTGCCACAAGCATCACGGGAATCAGCGGGACGACAGCTGTGGGCAGAGCATCGATTGGAAGCGGTACGGGAAGGACAAGTGGGTCAACCAGGAGGCACGAACTTTGGACCCGGAGTGGAGAGATCCAGCGGGCCGTGCGCAAAAGGGAAATAACGGTTCCCGGAGGCCCTATATAAGGCCGCAGAGCGCTGGCAGCTGGATCAGTGGATCACGAGGAGTCAAACCTTCAAGATCAGTTAAAGTACCAAGTGAACAGTCAGTCAAGCAAGTAATCTACGAGGGAGCTACAACCAAGCGAGTCGTCGGAAGCAGCGCCGTGGGAAGCACACAAGGAGCAAGATCGCCACGTCGAGACGTTCGGGATTGGGACATCAGGAATCTCCGAATTGAGACACAAGTGGCTGAGTTCCGGAAGGCATCACACGGCTAAGTCAAGGCGTTCGTTTTCCAACTTTGTCACGAACACACCCTGGCGAGTCGCGGAAGAGTCCTACGACGAAGAACCGTCAGTTTGAGTAGGAAAGTTGTCTGAGACCCAGCGTACCTTGCCCGACCAAGCAGGACCTGGCGTGACGGACGAGCGGTAGACCGATTTGCGGTTTCAAGAGGCGAACGCCTGGAGAGCCCTGCGATTAACGGAGAAGTTCCTAAACAGCAACCGCCCAACTCCCCGAGTGCAAGAACGACAAGCTACTGGTCAGGAGACGACGCAGAGGACATCGGCAGCGACCGGCACCGACCGCCAGCAGACATTTCCGGCAGCCACGTTACCATCGCCGCGCGGAACTCATTGGGGAGCGCAGGCGCGTCACGGACGATAAGAATTAGGGTGAAGCCGGGTGGAACGTTCGTCTGCGCTTGGCGTAAAGCAAAGTGAACTGCTAGGCAGCTTCCTGGCGACAGCCTGGACTGTCAGCGCGATCCGAGCAAGAACCTAGCGGGACCGTCCGGGACAGAGCAAGGGACAGGTATTGCCTCGAAAGGCGTCGGCCTGGAGAGCAAGGCTTGTTCACCCTAGTCTGGGAACGGTGACGCTTCCCTAAGCCCACAAGGCCGAACCCTCTGCGAGTCTAAGGCGCAACAAGCGACCCCGAGGCAGCGCGTCGGCGAGCGAGCAGGGGCGGCCACTACGAGCGTCCCGAGACCCAGGAGCCAAGCGGAAGCCGAGTCAACGCGTCGACAAGCCAGAAGGAGGAGCACCAGCAGCCGGCGGAACCAGAGCAAAGGGATACAGAAGCCAGCCCAGCCACCACCCGCTGTACCAATACCACGAGAATAAATCCCACTGCTACCATTTGAACCCTTTGTCTTCTCACTGATCTACGGGGCAGTCACATCATATAAATTTGGTGGGACGAACACAAAATCTTCTGAGCTAGCCGCACGAATCTCGTAGCGAGCAGACACACAAAATCAGTTCGTTACATCTGGCGCCCAACGTGATTGTCTCAACAGTGAGAACAGCACAACAAAAATGGGAAAGAAGTGGATTTACCGCCTCAAGAAGGAGGACTTCGCCCATGTCGCACAGAGGCTCAATGTCGCCCTGGAGGGCAGGCTAGACGACATGAGGAAGGCACTATCGGAATACTACTCCGAAACAGAGAACGATCCACACCTCGTCGACATCTGGGCCGAGCTGGAGGCGACATACCACGACAGAGCCGGCTCAAGCATTACGTTAACGAACGCTGAAGGGGACAACCTGGTGGCAAGCCTGAGCATTGACAACATGCAAAAAGAGGCCCACAGGAGAGAATCAAGCCAAGAAAAGAAAGCAGCAGCGCTGACCCCGAGACCAAGCCAGTCGGACTATGCAAAGGTCGCTAAACAGGTCCGTGAATGGTCGTTCAGGTTTGACGGGGCGGAAAAACCATTCGAGTTCCTGGAGCAAGTAGAATTGTCCGCCAACACGTACGGTTTGGAGCTTGATATGATCCCTCGAGCGATGCCGGAGTTGCTAAAAGGAAGGGCTTTGAAATGGTTCATCGCCAACAATAAGCAGTGGAGAACTTGGGCAGAATTCATTGAAAGTTTCCACACATATTTCCTGCCAAGAGATTTCTTCACCAGGCAGGCGGACCAGGTCCGGCAAAGGAAGCAAGGCTTCAGCGAGTCGTTCAGCGAGTGAGGCCACTTAACTATTCTACGAAAGAGACGTTAAGGGTCATTAAAGAGAACTGCACCCCAAGCCTACGGATGTTCTTAAGAGCATACAAAGTGTCGGACCTGGACACGCTAATGATCCTAGCCGATGAGTACGAAGAACTTGAAAAGGCACGGGAAGTCTTCGCACAGGAGAACAAGTTCTCAAAGACAAAGTCGGCGTCTCCAGCACAGGTGACATGCAGGAGATGCGAGGAGGTAGATAACCAGGACACACGAGGAAACGACCAACGGTCACCACCACGCCAAGCCAGACGACAGCAGGTAACAGACGCACCACGCGGAGGCCATTGGGCATCACCCCCACAGCAATAGAGACAGCCAAACCATACCTTGTGGAGGCCGCCAAGCAACACACAGAGGCCACAAGATGCCACCCATATCACAGACCCGCAGGAGGTCTGTCGGAAATGCGGTGGGAACGGACACTGGGCTAGAGGATGTCGAAACCAGCGGCTGCTGTTTTGCTGGATATGCGGCAAGGTGGGTATTAGGAGCGTCGATTGCTGCCAACGATCGGGAAATTGCCAGCGATCTCAGCCGCAGAGAGGCGAGCGGGGATCGCACAATGCCACCTCTCCAAACTAACGGGCAAGCTAATCGAGGAGGAGCAGCAGTTGTCAGCAGCTGTGATGATTGGTGGGAAAAGCTACAAAGCCACAATCGACACCGGAGCAACGGCAAGCTTCGTTAGCGAAGAATTGGCGGAAAATATTGCTGCTCTAGGAAAGATTACCAGGACGAGACGGCAAGTTAGGTTGGCAGATGGAAGGTGCGGCGGAATTAATGCGCAGCTCGAGGTGGAGGTCAAATACGGCAACAAACAAGTGACCATGAGCCTGTTGATTTTACCCGGGGTAGTGGATCCATTAGTGTTGGGATGGAACTTCCTGAAACAAGTCGGAACCGAGATAAGGTGTGCTGGACACGAAATAATAATACCAGCCAGGAACCGACACAATGGATGGCTCGAAAAGAAGCTATCAGTAGCAGTCGTTCAACAAGTAAACGAGTTGGACGATACTACAGCGTTCCTTGAAACAGAGCTGGCAGACTTCAGCACAATGTCGGGAACATCGAATATGGCAGAACACCAGATCAAAATGAAGGACGACAAGCCAATCAAGCAGAGATACTACCCAAAGAACCCAAAAATTCAAGGGGAAATCAACGCAAAGGTGGTCGTGCTTCTTCGAATGGGGTTCATAGAGCATTCAAATTGCCCATACAGCTCCCCCATCGTGATGGTGAAAAAGAAGACAGGCAAGTGGAGACTGTGTGTCGACTTCAGGCAGATCAACGCGAAGTCAGTGAAGGATGCCTACCCAATGCCCCGCATAAACTACATCCTAGATCAACTAAGAGAAGCGCGGTACATCAGCAGTTTGGACCTGAAGGATGGATACTGGCAGATCCCACTGCAAGAAAGTAGCAGGCAATATACAGCGCTTACGGTACCAGGCAAAGGTCTGTTTCAGTGGAGGGTAATGCCGTTCGGACTTCACTCGGCGTCGGCAACGTTTCAGCGGGTCTTGGACCAAGTAATTGGCCCCGAGATGTCACCTCACGCATTCGCTTACCAGGATGACATAATAGTGATCGGTCGCACGCTGGAAGAACACAAAAGAAACCTGAGGGAAGTGTTCCGGCGTCTAAAGGAGGCAAACCTGAGGCTGAATCCAGAAAAATGCCAATTCTTCAAAAAGGAGCTGCTGTACCTGGGACATCGAGTGACTAGCGAGGGAATAGGAACAGATCCAGAAAAAGTAGCGGCCATCGCCGAACTAGAACCGCCATCGACTGTCAAAGAGCTCCGGCAATACCTAGGAGTAGCGTCGTGGTACCGCCGATTTGTACCAGATTTTTCCAGAATCGTCAAACCCCTGAACGACCTGCTGCGCAAAGGCAGTAAGTGGGAGTGGACACCAGAGCACCAGATGGCGTTTGAGGAGGTTAAGGCAAGACTCGTGGCAGATCCACTGCTAGCATGCCCGGACTTTAGCAGAACTTTCATCCTGCAAACAGACGCCAGCGACTACGGCATCGGAGCGATACTGACCCAGGACACCGAAAAGGGCGAAAGAGTAATCTCCTATTCGAGCCGAACACTGAACGGCGCGGAAAAGAACTATTCGACAACGGAGAAGGAGTGTTTGGCGATCGTCTGGGCGATCCGTAAGCTCAGGCCATATCTGGAAGGTTACCACTTTAAGGTAGTAACCGACCACATGGCCCTGAAGTGGCTCAACAGCATCGAAAGCCCTTCAGGAAGGATCGCCAGATGGGCCCTGGAGCTACAACAGTACGACTTTGAGATAGCGTACAGAAAGGGTCAGCTAAACGTGGTGGCCGACGCATTATCAAGACAACCACTACCAGAGACGCTACGAGGATTAGAAGAGGCATCGGCAACAATAACTTCAGGAGGGTGCAGCTGGATCAAGGACATGGGCGAAAAGATAAGGAGCCAACCGCAGAAGTACCCGGATGTTATGGATGTTATGTTATGGATGGTGAGACACTGTACAGAAACATACCTCACCGAGCAGGCAGCGAAGACGTCGCGTCATGGAAGATGTGCGTCCCAAAGTCGCTACGAGAAACGGTGTCCCGTCTGCGGGACACGTAATAAGCCGAAGGACAATTGCACGGTTGGCAGCCCGATACTACTAGCCAGGCACGAGCCCACGTACGAAAATGCGAGATTTGCATTCGGTTTAAGCCCAATCAGATGCAGGCTGCCGGGAAGATGTTGACTCAGGTGCCGGAGGAACCATGGGCCACGGTATGTGCAGACTTCGTTGGACCCCTACCAAGATCTAAGCACAGGAACCAAAGCTGCTGGTCATGATAGACAGGTTTTCGAAATGGACGGAACTGGTGCCCCTACGCAGTGCGACAGCAGAGTCGCTCAAGAAGGCGTTTAGGGAGCTCATAATCGCAAGGTACGGGGTCCCGAAGGTGGTCATAACGGACAACGGAGTTCAGTTTGCAAGCCGCATCTTTAAAACTTTCCTGGCTGAAATGGGTATCAGACAACAGTTCACCGCACCATACACACCACAAGAGAATCCGACCGAACGAGCAAACAGAACGGTCAAGACCATGATTGCGCAATTCGCTGGGCTGGACCAGAGATACTGGGACGAGAAGTGGCCGGAGATCATGCTAGCAGTGAACACGAGCACATTGGAATCCACCGGCCATACACCGGCGTTTCTCACCCAGGGCAGGGAATCACGTCTACCCAGCAGCAAGAAGATCAACCATAAATATAGGTCATAAGGATACGGGTAACATATAGAGATCCAACCGCAAGGCAGCAGGATTCAGCGTCGGGCAGTTGCCAGAGTCATCCGCGATCACGCCAGGCGGAAGGGACACTTACAAAACAGCACAAGGATACGGGTAACATATAGGGATCCAACCGCAAGGCAGCAGGATTCAGCGTCGGGCAGTTGCCAGAGTCATCCGCGATTACGCCAGGCGGAAGGGACATTTACAAAACAGCACAAGGATACGGATAACATATAGGGATCCACCCGCAAGGCAACAGGATTCAGCGTCGGGCAGTTGCCAGAGTCATCCGCGATTACGCCAGGCGGAAGGGACACTTACAAAACATCACAAGGATACGGGTAACGTATAGGGATCCACCCGCAATGGCAACAGGATTCAGCGTCGGGCAGTTGCCAGAGTCATCCGTGGTTAGGCCAGGCGGGAAGGACACGGACAAGGTCGACAACAACAATAGCGAAAGCACATCACGTCACCAAGAATACCCCAACAACACCCGAAGGACACCCTAGGGATAGCCCAACGATACCCGAAGGACACCCCAACAATACCTCTAAGTGTACCCAAAGGACACCCGAAGGATACCCTAGGGATAGCCCAACGATACCCCAAGGATACCCCAATAGTACTCGAAAGACACCTCAAGGATACCCCAATAATGCCCCAAGGATACCAAGGATACCAACCAGGAACGCCCCGAAGCAAGGTGTAGGCCCAAGGACAACTTCCAAGAATACTCACCAAGGGTGATCAAGGTAGGGTCTCAAGCAAGTTGGTTACGGAACCGGGAGGTACAACGAACCGCAGCATCCAGAGTGCCACGGTGATCTGAGGGAGTACAACTTGTGGCTTACGAAGAAAGGGGGAAGACGGTACAGCAAAGAGAGCTGTACCGTAAGAGAGCGAGCGCCCCAAAGAAAGGACAACGGTATCGGGCAAAAGGAAGGCGCGCAACCGAGGTTTCATGTATGGGGAGCCTGGCGACGGTCGAGCACTAAAAATCAGAACACCAAGATGAGCACACGCGTCACCAGAGCCGAAGCACGCAGGAGGATGGCGGCCCTCCAGGAACCTCGCCCGGGGCAAGGATGGTCGGAGACCCGGCCTACCCGAGCTCCGCGGCGGGCCCTGGAGCGGACCCGAGACGAGGACTCCGCACCAAAACCCGCGGTGAGCACCGACAGCGACGTGGAGGTGGCCGGCGATCCCGCCGTCGAGGAGAGAGAGTGGCGACTCCGGAAGGCGGTCGCGGGCGGTCGGATACCGCGCGGGACGACGGACGTCGGAGGAGCGGAACTCCCGAGGAGCCACTCGGAGGATGTCTGTCGGGCCACCGAGGAGATTTGGAAACGGTTCCGAGACCGGGAGCCGTCGGACGAGGAGCAGCAGCGGTCGACAAAGGAGGAGGTGAGATGGCAGGCGCGGCTGCGGCAGGACCACGAGGCGGCGGCGGCGCGATGGCATGCCCGCTTGCGAGAGGCGGAGGAAGAGGAGCGACGGCTGTGGGAGGCACCGGTGGAGGACTCGTGGGAAGTGCCACTCACCCCCAGATACGCGGCCGAGGAGCCCAGTCCGAGGAGCGAGGATGGGGACGAGCCATGCGCGCCATCCCCTCCGCGGTGGTTGCCCGAGGTACCACCCACTCCCCGCTACGAGGGGGAGAGGCTCACAGACGACGCTCGAGACGGCGACGGAGGAGCACGGTTGGCCACGCCGCCGTGGATTCCGGTCCGGCCACCCACGCCGCGATACATAGAGCCACAGCGACCGGAGGAGCGAACGCCAAGCGAGGAGTCGACCGCGCAGCCGATGCCACAACCGCAGAAGGAGGAAGTCCACCAGGCACGGGCGGAGGAGCCGTCGGTGGTGCGGACGGAGGTGCCGGCCGCGCACGTGAGCCACAGCACACGGGCGTTCGTGGCCGAGGGCGTGCGGTGGCGGCAGCAGACGCTGATCTGGACGTGGCCCGAGGGGCCCGCGACAGGACCGACGAAGGAAGAGCCCAGGATATGGGAGGAGGGGGTACCCAAGGTGAATCCTCGGGACCCCCGGACGAGAAGCCAACAGGATGCGTGGGTCCCGCCGACACCAAGCACGGGTCCGCCAACACCGGCGACGACGGCAACGACGGGGGAGGCGGAGTCGCTGGAGAAGGGACCGTGGGTGTGGCCCAAAGACCTCCGTTGCAGCGTCAAACTTCGACGCCCGGATCGACGCGCCCGCGGCCGCAGTTCATGCGGCAAGTATCGACCCCGGAAGAAGGCGGTTGGCGCGAGATCGCCAGGAGCGAGTGGCCGGAGGGAATTGAGGAGGCACCCGCGGTCGCGACGGCACGGCGGAAGGGCGGCAGGCGTTGCGTCCTGGTCAGCGAAGGCGGAAGGAGGTACCGGGTGAGGCTCGGAGTCGCGGGCATCCGGGTTTTCACTCAATAAATAAACGGAAAAAAAAAATATAAAAAAAACAACAACAATGCCTTCCAAGTAAGAAGAGAAGGGGGCACGGGGCCAAGAGTTTGATTGGGGGTGGCTGGAAGAAGAACGGGGCATGCATGGGCCACTCCAGCAACCTGTAAGTCAAATGGTCTTAGTACAGGAAGAAGAAATGAACGTCAATTACTTTCCTGCTGTCCCGGTTGCAAAGTGAATGCGAAGTCCTCCACACCCGCTCTCGAGAGCTGCCAATATGGAGTCCGATGCAGCCGATAGAGGACGAGTGAAGGGCGAGAGAGGACGAAAGGAGAGAGAAGGATAAGATGAAAAGGAGTAAAGGAAATGCAAAAGGAACTTACCTCGATAGGCGATCGATTGGCACTAGACGATAGTGCGATCGATGGGTACACGAAAATGGTAATATCGGCCAAAGGTGGAAATATCGCAACGAGCAGGTGGCAACGCCGCACCGTCGATATCGATATGCGAATGAACATCGATCACGCACGAATGGTGTGACCAGGCGGAGGAAGCGATAAAAGGAGTGGAACGCAGCAATAAGCAGCGAGCTGGGGATCGATTGCCCATGAGTATCGATGTCCCAGAATGAGAGAATGGAGACTTGGCGGGCAGAGCAAGAGTGCCGTGTGCAAAAGCGGATAACGGAACTCCACCGGACTTTGGACTCTCCCGTGAACTTTGGACCGAGAGAAGAAGTGCCACATCTGCAGTGGAGTGGCACACAGGCGTGCCACAAGCATCACGGGAATCAGCGGGACGGCAGCTGTGGGCAGAGCATCGATTGGAAGCGGTACGGGAAGGACAAGTGGGTCAACCAGGAGGCACGAACTTTGGACCCGGAGTGGAGAGATCCAGCGGGCCGTGCGCAAAAGGGAAATAACGGTTCCCGGAGGCCCTATATAAGGCCGCAGAGCGCTGGCAGCTGGATCAGTGGATCACAAGGAGTCAAACCTTCAAGATCAGTTAAAGTACCAAGTGAACAGTCAGTCAAGCAAGTAATCTACGAGGGAGCTACAACCAAGCGAGTCGTCGGAAGCAGCGCCGTGGGAAGCACACAAGGAGCAAGATCGCCACGTCGAGACGTTCGGGATTGGGACATCAGGAATCTCCGAATTGAGACACAAGTGGCTGAGTTCCGGAAGGCATCACACGGCTAAGTCAAGGCGTTCGTTTTCCAACTTTGTCACGAACACACCCTGGCGAGTCGCGGAAGAGTCCTACGACGAAGAACCGTCAGTTTGAGTAGGAAAGTTGTCTGAGACCCAGCGTACCTTGCCCGACCAAGCAGGACCTGGCGTGACGGACGAGCGGTAGACCGATTTGCGGTTTCAAGAGGCGAACGCCTGGAGAGCCCTGCGATTAACGGAGAAGTTCCTAAACAGCAACCGCCCAACTCCCCGAGTGCAAGAACGACAAGCTACTGGTCAGGAGACGACGCAGAGGACATCGGCAGCGACGCCAGCAGACATTTCCGGCAGCCACGTTACCATCGCCGCGCGGAGCTCATTGGGGAGCGCAGGCGCGTCACGGACGATAAGGATTGGGGTGAAGCAGGGTGGAACGTTCGTCTGCGCTAGGCGTAAAGCAAAGTGAACTGCTAGGCAGCTTCCTGGCGACAGCCTGGACTGTCAGCGCGATCTGAGCAAGAACCTAGCGGGACCGTCCGGGACAGAGCGAAGGGACAGGTATTGCCTCGAAAGGCGTCGGCCTGGAGAGCAAGGCTTGTTCACCCTAGTCTGGGAACGGTGACGCTTCCCTAAGCCCACAAGGTCGAACTCTCTGCGAGTCTAAGGCGTAACAAGCGACGAGGGGCGGCCACTACGAGCGTCCCGAGACCCAGGAGCCAAGCGGAAGCCGAGTCAACGCGTCGACAAGCCAGAAGGAGGAGCACCAGCAGCCGGCGGAACCAGAGCAAGGGGATACAGAAGCCAGCCCAGCCACACACCCGCTGTACCAATACCACGAGAATAAATCCCACTGTTACCATTTGAACCCTTTGTCTTCTCACTGATCTACGGGGCAGTCCCGTCATATAAATTTGGTGGGACGAACACACAATCTTCTGAGCTAGCCGCACGAATCTCGTAGCGAGCAGACACACAAAATCAGTTCGTTACAAAGTATACCCGGAAATAGACATACACCCAGTGTTAGGACACATAAATGTGCTAAAAATTATGCACAATTAATATAAAAAAAAAAAAATAATAAATAAAATCTTAGTATGGAATGGAATTAACTCTCCACATACGAGAATTAAAGGACACATTTGACAAGTCTTATAAATGTATAAGCCAAAATAGGCCAATACATAAAGACACAATTAATAAACATGCAAAGACTCTAGTAGATTCGTTCAATACGGCAAGAGCCCTAGTACATGAAAATAGGGCAACAATAAATAAAACGAATTGTTCAAAATTATCTAAATTATTGATCAAGTTACGTACAAATCTAATAACTGTCAAAGATAGGTATAATTTAAATATATCGATACCGACAATTTTAGATACTGAAGATATGAAGACTCCGATTCGATCGAAGGAATTGAAATAAAAAAAAGATCTACATGATCTAACAATTCCTGCAGTTATCACTGTGGACGGCAGTACACGCAGTGGCGACGCGCTCAAGAGAGCGTGCGAAGACAACTACTACATATAGCCGCAGAATTGAAAATCTGCCATTATGGTCCGAATGTAACGAGTGATACACTATACGAAAGGTATCGCAAAAACTAAGAAGATTGCATACCAAGACTTTCGAAATATAGATTTGTTTAGGAGAAAAAGCGGTGAAAGTGTAAAAGTAAAAATTTAGAACATTTGAGCTGCTGGATACGGTAAGGATAAAAACCCCCGGCTTTTTAGCCAGTTTTATTCTTACTGAGAATACGCGTCGAATGACACCTCATTTGTTGAAATCCGATGTCCCGTTCAAAAGTAATTCCAAAAACAAGATTTTCTTCTTCTTCCCAAAATGAAAATGTTTGTCCCTTTGCTTGTGGGTTTGTATGCATCCCATCTTAGTTTTAGGGTTTTGGAAACCCTATGGGTGTATAAAGTAGCTTGAAATAGAAAACGTTTGTTCTACGACTTTTGGAAAAACCAGCTAGTTTAGCGGAAAATCAAAAAAAAAAAGCAAGATTTAAAATGCTTATAGTATCTAAACAACTAATGCTACAGAAAAGTGCTATATTTTATAATTAATTAATTTATAATAATTTATAATTTAATTTGCTAAATACTCTTCATATAGTAAAATTGTCTGAATCTAATAGATTTAGAGAGTTATGACAAAAAGTTTTTTTTTAAAACCACTTTTTGACTATTTTCTTAAAATTGAGTCGAACGATTTCTTTTTAAATTTCAAATCATATAGCCCTTGAGATTCCTCAACTTTTGATCTATAACACTTTTTCCCTAAAAATTACCGTTTGGAAGATGTTAAGCGATAAAAAGTGCAACTCGTTTCAGCTCCGTATACGAAATATTTCATACTTATTGGAATAAACAAGATAAAAACCAATTTGAAAAACGGAAAATCTGTTATGGTTTTAGGGTCCTTTACTTGCATGAAGCTAAGCGAAATAGAAAACTTGATCTATTTGTTCTACCACTTTGGAAAAAACCCGCTAGTTCGTCGGGAAATGTAAGAAACAACAGATTTCTCTTGAAATCTGAAACTGTACAGCCCTTGAGATTCCAAACTTGTGCTATTAAAATAGGTAATTGAAGCGATAAAACTTGTTACTAAAAAGTTTAATATTCATATTAGATGTCTCATTCTTATTAGAATGTGAATGTAAACAACCCATACCTTATTAGAATAAAGTTAAGCCGAACGTAAAAGTTTTATATAGTCTTTATACATTTTTTAGAATTATATATTTATTTACTTAAAACTAATGAAAGAAAAATTTTTCTTACATTTCCTAGAACATTTTAGTAGCTAAGTAACAATTACATAATGTACATTGTACATATATTCATAGATTACTTTTGTAGGTATTGGGAAATATTACCCATTGAAAATAAGTTTTGACATTATGTGTCCTAGGATAAAAATATAATAAATAATAGTAAGAAATAAGCAAATTCTTTTCCAATGATTACTTTGTACTTAAAGAACATACGGCAAATATTATGGGCTTATTATGTATCCATGCAAAAGGTGCATACAGATGTACATATGTATATATATTACTTTTGCATGTATTGGGACATATAACTTACTGAAAATGAGTATTGAGATTGTATGTCCTAGGATAAACGAACGATTTCAGGAATATATGCAAGTACTTTCCCTACAATTATGTTGTATTTAGAAAACACCCGCCCCGTAAATGTTATGGCGTTATTATTATTAGATCCAAAAATTATGCATAACTAAAGGAGAAATATTACTTTTTAAAGAGGGGTATTTTTCAGAAACAATTAATATTAGGAACATTAAAATAGTATTTAACAAAATACTCATATTATTGAGACCATTTTCTACCATTTCCAACATTCGTCCTGCTAATATATATATGAGCCGTTCTTTTACAAACCGAACGGATTTGGCAAAAAATAACATTTTACATATATGATATGCCTGAAACTTTTTTACTTATACTTTTCGAAAAATAAGTAAGCACGTGTATTACGATTTGGCCGAAAACAAAATTATTTTGTTTTCTATAATTTTTTGAAATTTGCAAAGAAACGCCAATTTTTGTGATACACGTGGTTTACCTATTTATCTAATACGTAAAAAGTCAACTTAAAAAAGGTGTTTGGTTTATGAAAGAACGACCCATATATATAGTCGAAAATTTGAAAATATGGTATGGTAAATATAGTTAGTTATTAATATCTGCTGATCAAAATAAAGGAGTGTCGAATACGCAATGGGGCGTCTAAGATTAGGGGTCGAATCTGTATGTTTGGTTTTTCAATAGCCAAGCCATATTGGGACGACTCCTAGTCATGGTATTTGGGTACTTAAAGTCTTGAAAACTCAGAAAATTTGAAAATTTAAATAAATATTTACTGTTGCGGGCCAAAAACATAAATTTAATATAGTTTATTTATTTTATCGAATGTTATATCATTTTTCGTCACAATTGTTGATATCAGAAATTTTTGTTAAAGGCGCGTTCGGCACTACTTTTTACCTCGTTAAGAGGTGTTTTTGTTTTATAACAGTAACAGAAGCAGAAGAAGAAGAAGATATAGAAGCAGATATACGCGTGCCCGACATTAAAGAAAACATAATGGCAGATCTAGCAGCCCAAATGGCATATATAAAAGATATCTCAAATGCCATCCCGGAATTTAGCGGGCAAAAGATACACCTTCAAAGATTTATAACAGCCTTAATGTTGGTTAATTTGACTGAAGGCACATTCGAAGATTTGGCTGTAGAAGTCACTAAATCAAAAATTATAAGATCTACACTACACTACTACTACTACAGAATGAATTAACAATAAATTCAATCATAAAAAAAATTCCAAGAAACTATAGTTGGCGAAACATCGGATGTAGTCAAAGCCAAAATTTTTATGTGCTAAACGATAAAGAAATATGCACAAGTTGTGAATTTAGCAAAGCTGTTTACGTAAAGACTGATCAAAAAAAAAACAAGCAAGGGTGATGAAAGGGCAACAATAATTGTTCGCAGACGGTTCTGTTGAAAAAAATATTTAATATTAGAAGTCAAGTTCCTACCCAAATATTCCGTGAGGGAAAAGCCTGGATCGGGAAAGAGACTTACGTAAGGAGAGACGAAGACCAGCCACCAGGAGGAGATCAAAATTTTCGATAAGAAAATTGGCCACTCATCCCCGGGTGGCCCCAGGTTTTTATTCGCCCCTTATATTTGCCACACAGAATTAGCAAAAGGTTCCCGAAAACTACAAGCGGCAAAGAAATTCAACAAGCCGAAAATTAATACAAAAAAATTGAGACTGATGTTATTGATTATGTAACCCGCCCAAATTAATTTATTCCTACTTATATCCATTCAAATTATTTATTTATTTAACCTATTTATATACATTAATCCAAAACTATTGGAATATTGTTTATTGTATTTAATTATTTATATATATATATATATGTGTTCCTGTAAAAGTTCGGTACCGTAGGTAGGATTATTAAATGTTAAAATTTAAGAAAAAATCGTGAATTATAATGTGAAAACGAAATGAAGTCGTGTGAGTAGAAATTCGTGTTGGGGGGTGAGATGAGTTAGGCGAGGTAGCACGATCCACAGAACAGAATTGGGAGATGTGTCCAAGAGAATGTTGAGGGATACACTCATGGTTGGGAGGGACTCCAGGACCACGATAAGAGCTGTGTTGTCCAGTCCAGATGTTCAAGAAAAATCCGTCGTGAAATTGCCGTTGTCCGAGTTTGAATTTCCGTTTTGTTTTTGTTGTGTCTGCTGCGTAGACAACATTGTTGGTTGTTCCCCTCCCTGGGATGTTCGTTGACTAGCCGGCATCTACACTGCGCGAAAAGCAGGACACGACAAATGGCGCCCAATGAAAATATAAGAAATTAATGAAATGGAATCAATAAAAGCAAAAATTTTCAAGCATAACGTAAAAAGTAAATACTCACCAGAGAATGTGTCAATAGAAAGCGACATCGGAAACCAGCTGTTTGGGCCGTGGGCGGGCTTGGAAGGTCGAACCCATCGTAGCCACAGTGAGTGAAATTCCGAAAGGTCCTTTCTGCTGAGCACAATCCTTGCTGAGAGAGAGAAGACCGACTAGAAGTGGACCCATGACCGAGTAAAGCGGGACATGCGAGGCCAGGCTAGGAGGTTCATCAGTATATGAAATAGAAAAAGAAAACAATTGTCTTTTTAATATGTTGTCTGTGGCAAAGTAAATGTGTAATAACTTATCTAAATTTGTTGTCTATGTTTGGAGTTGGTGTGGTCCATGTACGCTGTGAATAAAGTGTGACATCGTTGCCCAGCAAGTTTCAAGTAGAGTCTGAAAGATAAGGAGTAAATTAAATTATTAAAATCGTTTAAATAATTGTGAAAAATTGACACGAACGGATTAGGAACTGAAGGAAAGGAGAGAAAAGTTAGTGGGTAATGTAAATAGCTACGTCTCATCCCCCCAGATTAGAAAAATTTGAAGAAAGAGATAAGAAAAACAAATATACATGAGAAAGGAACTAGGATATGCCAAATAGTGATAGGAATAGAGTTCAAATCGGAAGAAAATTGAGGAGAAGTTTGGAGTTCATCCCGAATAGGGGACCAGCAGGTATGACTCCGCCAGTAACTCGCTCACAAGCAAATCAAGAGGAGAAATTGGAGAACATATCGGCACCCGAAGGCATGGAATCACTAAGGGAGCAGAATCCTGAAGGAATGGGAAGCGGAAGTCCAGGAGAAGCTAGTGGTCTTCAAGCGGTAGGCGGAACCGGGGCCATACCAAAGTCTTTGCCATCTGAGATAAAATCAGGGGTTAATGCGGCACTGGCTCAAGCTCAACATACGTACCAGGTGGGAATGTCGACGGAGTACGAAATGTTCAAACAGCAGATGCAGCAGGATATGTTGCAGTTCATGAAGGACATCAATGACTGCATGGCGGAGTGGTGCAGGGATTTCGCAAAGGAAAACGCAGCATGGCAGGCATCTACGCAGGTTCGCCAGGCCCAAGGACAACAAGTTGGACAGGGCCAAATACCCTCTTCAGAGACGCTGATGCCGCCACCTCAAGGCCTTGCAGAGCAGCCGCGGGCAAATCCGAGTCAGATGCCACCATTCGACCCGAGGATGCTACAACAACCTCCGCCAATCATACTGCCGGGGGTACGTCACCACATGGGTTTCCCGCCGCCAACATCTGGGGCGCTGTCCGAGAAGCAGGAGATGAATCGTCACGCATCGAAAGGGTATCGGCAAACCGCCTGGTCGACGGAGCAGGAACCAAGGAGATGGAATGGGTCTCACATGACGCCTCCAGAACATCCTCCTGGAAACGGTGGGACTCACATCAACTTCAATCCAGGACCGAATCAGCATCGGTCAAGCGGGGCAGTAGGCGATTCTGCATTTAAAGTCGGCCAACTGCTGAAGTGGAGGCTCAGTTTCGATGGAAGTCCCAGAAGCATGCCCGTGTCAGAGTTTATATTCCGCCTCGAACATCTCCAAAGGTCGTATCAGGTGCCGTGGAAGGAGGTCCTAAGAGAATTTCACGTGTTAGTTGAAGGACAAGCCAAGGAATGGTACTGGATGTACGTGAGGTCAACGGAGAAGCAAGAGTCGACTTACCTGAGGTACGCACTACTGCAGCTGTTCCAGAGTCACCGATCCAACTTCGAGCGAGAGTATGAGCTGCGAGAACGGAAGCAGAAGCCGGGAGATACCATCGAGGTGTATATCCAGACCATGCTAGCGCTTAGATCTCGACTAGAGATGCCGTTTTCCGACTTTGACCTGATAAAAGTGGTAAAAATGAACATTAGGGATCAGATTTCGAGAATTATATACCCGATATACATCACTAATATGGATCAACTCCGACATGAATGCCACGATGCGGAGAGAATATTGGCGACTCGATGGACACGAACAAGTGAATGCCTCGTCAAATTGCATGCGTAATGATAAGGATAGTTGTAAGGAAAATAAAATTAGTAAGATATTGATAAATATAAATAAACCAGTACATACCATTAAATGGTCGAAACGTGAACATATGGCAGTCCGAGAAGCACACTACCATGAGGTCAGGAACCGAATATTTGGGAAAAATGATCCGGACCGGAACATTTCGCTAAAAATTGCCAGAGCCCGTAGGAGAAGTCAGCAGCGGAAGGCAGAAAGAAGGATGATTTGTTCGGCCATCAGAGCTGCGGTGGAAGGCGACAACAGGCCATTCGCACAGGTGAAGATCGAAGACCTGGAGGTCGTGGGTCTCTTGGATTCCGGGGCATCAGTAAGCTTGCTTGGGGAAGGTTGCCTAGAAACAGTGGAAAGGTTAGGACTGAAATTAGAGAGATCACAATCGATAATAAAATCAGCAGGAGGTACACAGCATCGAGTAGTGGGGAAGATTCAACCCAGCATCTCGTATAATGGGGTAACACATCGATTGCCGACACTCCTTTGTCCATCTTTGAAACAAAAATTGTACCTGGGCATAGATTTCTGGAGAAAGTTCGAATTGGCACCAGAGGTGGTGGGTGTAGAATCCTTACACCAAGTGGAATCCGAATTTATGGCCAAAGGAGAACCGATGGAGGCACATATCCTATCCCCCGAACAGACGGAGCGACTGGAAGAAGCAAAAGGACGTTTTCTGACCTACGAAAGTCAAGGATTAGGACTTTCCAAGATAGAAGAACACTCGATCCAGTTAGTGGAAGGAGCTGTACCCGTCAAGGAGAGATTCTTCCCCGTGTCCCCGGCGAAACAACAACTGCTATTCGCAGAAGTCGATGAAATGCTACGGTTAGGAGTCATCGAGTTAAGTGAAAGTCCCTGGAACAACCGAACGACGCTGGTACAGAAACCTGGAAAGAATAGGCTGTGCTTAGACGCGAGAAATCTGAACACACTTACAGTAAAGGATGCTTACCCGCTACAGAACATTGAGTCGATTTTAAGCCGGGTGGATGAGACGATTTTCATCAGCAGTATCTCGTTGAACTCGTTGAGAAAAGTCGTCCCTTGACCGCTTTCACAATACCTGGAAGGCCACTTTATCAGTTTCGACGGATGCCATTCGGATTATGTAACTCGGCTCAAAGGTGGTGTAGGGTAATGGACAAGGTAATCCCACAGCGTCTTCGCAGCCGCGTCTTTGTATACTTGGATGACTTGCTGATGATATCCAAGACTTTCGAAGAACACTGCAGGTTGCTGAAAGAAGTGGCAGAGTGTTTGAATAAAGCAAATTTGACAATCGGGCTACACAAGTCAAAATTTTGTTTTAAATACTTGCGATATTTGGGATTCATAATCGGTGATGGGGCCTTGCGGACGGATCCGAAGAAAGTTGAGGCGATTATGAAGATAGAGGTGCCCAAAAATACGCGACAACTACGCAGCTTCTTAGGAACCGCAGGCTGGTATCGCAGATTCATCCAAAATTTCTCCGGTGTAAGTGCGCCGCTCACGGACTGCCTTAAAAATAAAACAAAATTTATGTGGACGGAGGAAGCAACTACGGCATTCGAAACGCTGAAGAAAGCGCTTACCTGTGCGCCGGTATTAGCTCATCCAGACTTTGGAAGACACTTCTGGATACAGTGTGACGCCAGCCATGTAGGAATTGGGGCAGTATTATACCAGCAAGACGTAGAAGGATCGGACCGGCCAATAGCGTTCTTTTCGGCGAAGCTGAGAGGAGCACAACATAATTACAGCGTAACGGAAAAAGAGTGTCTTGCAGCAGTAAAAGCCGTAGAAAGATTCCGTCCCTATGTGGAGTTGATGCCGTTCACGATCGTTACCGACCATGCAAGTCTGCAATGGCTTATGACGCTCAAGGACTTGAACGGGAGGCTGGCGCGGTGGTCGTTTGCGTTACAGGCATTCGAAATCAACATAGAGCATCGGAAAGGGAAAGACAATATCGTGGCCGACATGCTATCTCGGCCGAATGAAACCGCTGAAGTAGAGTTCTTCGAGTTTGAAACAACTGAATTTGAGAGTCCTGACTACCTGGAAAGACTGCAGTTGGTTGAAGAGCAAGGAAGAGATAAATTACCGGACTTACGTGTGGAAGAAGGACTTCTATTTAAGAAGACACACTTCAATCGAGAGGAAAGTGGGGAATTTGAATGGAAACTGTGGATTCCGGAAGCATTGACGACAACTCTAATCCAGCAAGCCCACGGCGGCGACATGGCGATGCATGGGGGTATGGCAAAGACCTTGGCGAGACTTCAGCAGATGTATTACTGGCCCAAAATGGTAGTTCAAGTCCGAGACTTTGTAGCAGCCTGCGAAAACTGCAAAGAGAACAAGCACAAAACACAGATAAAGCGACCAGTGATGGGGATGGAAGTACGGACAGATCGACCCATTCAAAAGTTGTACCTAGATTTCTTAGGAAAGTATCCGCGGTCTCGCCGAGGAAATACCATGCTATTTATCGCATTAGATCACTTGACCAAGTTTGTGTGGCTAAAAGCGATGCCGAAGGCCACATCGACAGCTGTAATCCGATTCCTGCAAGAAGGAATATTCACCCAATTCGGAGTTCCGGAAACAATCCACACGGACAACGGAAGACAGTTTGTATCCAAGGAATTCGAGAATATGCTACAAGAATATGGAATTACACACATGAAGACAGGGAGATACGCACCACAATCCAATGCTTCGGAGAGAGTGAACCAATCCATATTAGCAGCAATCCGAGTAAACATCCAAGACGACCACACGCGATGGAATGAACACTTACCCGACATACAAGCGTCGCTGAGGACATCCATACATAGCAGCACCGGAACTTCGCCGTATTTTGCCATGTTCGGACAGCACATGTTCACGAACGGGAAAGATTACTCGCTGGATCGCAAGTTGAATGCCCTGAATGAAGCTGAGATAGCCCAATTGCCCAGGTCGGAACGACAACAGCTATCCAGAGAAAAAATGAAGGAAAGAATACATCAGGCCTACGAGAAAGCAGCGAAGAGTTACAACTTAAAGGCCCGAGAGATTCGATACTCATCGGGGCAAGAAATATACAAGAGAAACTTTGTCCTAAGTGACTTCAGCAAGAATAGGAATTCCAAGTTTTGCAGAAAGTACACTAAATGTCGAGTCACAAAAGCGTTGGGAAACTCTTTGTACGCTTTGGAAAACTTGCGCGGCAATCCTTTGGGAGTTTTCCATGCAAAGGAACTGAAACAATAGTGCCCGGCTAGCAAATCACACTCAACAGGCATTAATCTCAGGGTTGTGGGCGGTGGCCTACGTTGGGCAGTACAACCAGCAGAACACGCACATCCTCCACTCCAGTTCCGAGACGAGCATCGAAACCGTAGTGTGCTTGTTATGTGCTAAACGATAAAGAAATATGCACAAGTTGTGAATTTAGCAAAGCTGTTTACGTTAAGACTGATAAAAACAATAAATTAAAAAAAAAAAAAATAAAAAAAAATAAAAAAAATAAAATAAATTAAAAAAAATAAAAAAAAAAGTGAAACAAGCAAGGGTGTTGAAAGGGCAAAAATACTTGTTTGCAGACGGTTCTGTTGAAAAAAATATTTAATATTAGAAGTCAAGTTCCTACCCAAATATTCCGTGAGGGAAAAGCCTGGATCGGGAAAGAGACTTACGTAAGGAGAGACGAAGACCAGCCACCAGGAGGAGATCAAAATTTTCGATAAGAAAATTGGTCACTCATCCCCGGGTGGCCCCAGGTTTTTATTCGCCCCTTATATTTGCCACACAGAATTAGCAAAAGGTTCCCGAAAACTACAAGCGGCAAAGAAATTCAACAAGCCGAAAATTAATACAAAAAAATTGAGACTGATGTTATTGATTATGTAACCCGCCCAAATTAATTTATTCCTACTTATATCCATTCAAATTATTTATTTATTTAACCTATTTATATACATTAATCCAAAACTATTGGAATATTGTTTATTGTATTTATATATTTATATATATATATATGTGTTCCTGTAAAAGTTCGGTACCGTAGGTAGGATTATTAAATGTTAAAATTTAAGAAAAACTCGTGAATTATAATGTGAAAACGAAATGAAGTCGTGTGAGTTGAAATTCTTGTTGGGGGGTGAGATGAGTTAGGCGAGGTAGCACGATCCACAGCACAGAATTGGGAGATGTGTCCAAGAGAATGTTGAGGGATACACTCATGGTTGGGAGGGACTCCAGGACCACGATAAGAGTTGTGTTGTCCAGTCCAAAAGTTCAAGAAAAATCCGTCGTGAAATTGCCGTTGTCCGAGTTTGAATTTCCGTTTTGTTTTT
Organism: Drosophila subpulchrella; assembly: GCF_014743375.2. Classification (NCBI taxonomy): domain Eukaryota; kingdom Metazoa; phylum Arthropoda; class Insecta; order Diptera; family Drosophilidae; genus Drosophila; species Drosophila subpulchrella. Next base: position 221,322 of record NW_023665653.1, read on the forward strand.
GTTGTGTCTGCTGCGTAGACAACATTGTTGGTTGTTCCCCTCCCTGGGATGTTCGTTGACTAGCCGGCATCTACACTGCGCGAAAAGCAGGACACGACAAAATGGCAAAAGCAAGCCAGAAAGGCAAAACAGCCGAGAAATTTACAACAGAAATAGACAACTTACGAAAGTTCCTTGAAGTTTCGTACATTGACGAAGGCCTACCAGCCGAACACGATGACAAATTCAGCACAAAGGAAGCCATCACCACAATGGTTAAAAATTGTGAGCGTGGCCGCCTAAACACAATTTTAGAGGCAAGCAAATTCTCAACTATGAATGAAGCCGTCACCAACTACATACGATGCAGTACTGAAATGACGGGCAATGCAAACTCAATATTTTACACACAAATAGGAAACAACTATTGCGGTAAAAAAATTTAGAAATAACTACCGCTATAGAGGCAATAACCGAGGTAATTATCAATATAACGGATATTACCAAAATAATGGCTATAACAAAAATAACGGTTATAACCGGAACTATAATAATCAGACAAACAACATTCATAGAGGTCGTGGTAATTAAAGAGGAAACAACCGTGGTGGAAACACCAATTTCAACAGATACAATAACAACAATAACAATACAAATTCAAACAGACAAAACAATAATAATGTCCGACAGGTACAAACCACGTCGGAAAACCAATAAAGACCCTTACGATAAAAACGCAGTAAAGAATACGGTTCACACTATGTACCTAAACTTCAATCTTTTTGTTTCGCTTAAAAATGAACGCACATAGAAATTATAAACATTATCAGTTGATACAGGTGCAGACAGCTCTTTAATAAAAGAAACTTCGGACTCATTTAACAATGTTGATTATAAAAATATTACCCAAATATCAGGTGTTGGTGAAGGAACAACCAACTCAAAGGGATTAGTATCAATATAACTTATTTCAAGCAACTATGCTATACCGCATAACTATACCCGTTACTCGTAGAGTAAAAGGGTATACTAGATTCGTCGGAAAGTATGTAACAGGCAGAAGGAAGCGTTTCCGACCTCATAAAGTATATATATTATTGATCAGGATCACTAGCCGAGTCGATCTAGCCATGTCCGTCTATCCGCCTGTCCGTCCGTCCGTCTGTCCGTCTGTCCATCCGTCCGGAGGAACGCTGAGATCTCGGAAACTATAAGAGCTAGGCTATTGAGATTTGGCGTGCAGATTCCTGAGCTTCTTACGCAGCGCAAGTTTGTTTCAGCAGCGTGCCACGCCCACTCTAACGGCCACAAACCGCTCAAAGCTGTGGCTCATACAGTTGATGCTACAATAGAAATTTTAACTCAAGTGTATTGTTTGCCACGCCCACTTTAAGGCCTACAATCTTAAAAAAATCGTAGGCATGAACGTGGATATCTCGGAAACTATCAAAGATAGAGAATTGGGATCTCAGATTTAGATTTCTTAGCCTTAAACGCAGCGCACGTTTGTTGCGCGAATATGCCACGCCCACAAACCGCCCAAACCTGTGGCGCCCACAATTTTCATGCTAGATAAAAAATTTTAACTGAATTGTATTGGTCTCGTCAATAGCTATCGATTGATACAAAAAATTTGCCCTGCCCGCTCTAACGCCCATAACGCTTAAGTCTGTCTACCGCCGGTAGGTGGCGCATTTCAATCTCACTTTGCTGCTTGCATATCTCCATTTCCCTTTGGTCCCTTTAGCTGAGTAACGGGTATCTGATAGTCGAGGTACTCGACAACAGCGTTCTTTCTTGTTTTCATTTAGTAGCATCAAATTTTCCAATTCCATGTGATGGAATTATAGGCATAGATTTTATGAAAAAATACAATTGTCAAATAGATTTAAAACCAGAAAATGATTGGCTCATACAGAAACCAGATAACCTCTATAACCCCATTCATATTCCAATAAACCATACACTCGAAAATAACTTGACAATTTTACCAGCTAGATTCGAAGTTGTCCGAAAAATTGCTATAAATTCAGCAACCAGGTACATATTAATAACAAAACAAAATAAACAAGGGAGAACGCTATAGTCGAGTACCTCGACTATCAGATACCCGTTACTCAGCTTAAGGGACCAAAGGGAAATGGAGATATGCAAGCAGCAAAGCGAGATTTAAATGCGCCACCTACCGGCGGAAGACAGATTTAAGAGTTGTGGGCGTTAGGGTAGGCGTGAAAAATGCATTATTCAATAGAATAAGTTAGCCGCGCACTTTGCTCTCTCTGAGCGCCGGCAGTGCTTTTTTCTTTGCCGCTACGTTCGGCCGGCAACTATTTACATACACACACATACACGCGTAAAAACATTTCGTATTGTCTGGCTCTGACGTCATAGCTTTTTTTCTTGGGAGGTTTGTGGGCGTTAGAGTGGGCGCAGCTAACTTTTTTTTTGGTCAATCGATAGGTATTGACAAGATTAATACATTTAAGTTAAAATTTTCAATCTAGCATCAAAACTGTAGGAGCCACAGTTTTGGGCGGTTTGTGGGCGTTAAAGTGGGCGTGGCACTCTGCTGAAACAAACATGTGCTGCGTAAGAAGCTCAGGAATCTGCACGCCAAATCTCAATAGCTTAGCTCTCATAGTTTCTGAGATCTCAGCGTTCATCCGGACAGACGGACAGACGGACAGACGGACATGGCTAGATCGACTCGGCTAGTGATCCTGATCAAGAATATATATACTTTATGGGGTCGGAAACGCTTCCTTCTACCTGTTACATACTTTCCGACGAATCTAGTATACCCTTTTACTCTACGAGTAACGGGTATAAAAATGTAGTATTCATTGGAAATTCCAGTGCAGATTCTAAAAACACTTTTGTCCGAATTTTAAATACAACAAATAAAACTGTAATCATTCAACTAAATACGCTAACAGTTGAACCATTGGATGATTATGACATAATTAAATCTAATAAATATGTAAACCAAGAAGAGATCTTAGACAAACTGAACACAAATATTCCACCTCAGTTCAAAGAAATACTTAAAGAATTATGCACCAAATACACAGATATATTCTGAATAGAATCCGAATCGAAATCAACTAATAATTTTTACAAACAAAAAATAAGAATGAAAGATGATGAACCAGTATACATAAAGAATTATGGAATTCCCCACAGTCAAAAAGACGAAGTAGAAAAACAAGTAGAAAAAAATAATTAAATTGTAGAACCTTCAGTTGCTGAATACAACAGTTCATAATTAATCGTCCCGAAAAAATCATTACCAAATTGCGATACTAAAAGATGGCGTTTAGTAATTGATAACCGCCAAAATAACAAAAAAATTTTATTAGATAAATTTCCACTACCAAGAATAGACGATATTCTTGACCAATTAGGTAGAGCTAAATACTTTTCATGTTTAGATCTGATGTCAGGATTTCATCAAATAGAACTCGAAGAAAGGTCTAGAAATATAACGTCCTTCTCCACGAGCAATGACTCCTATCGCTTCACGCGTTTACCTTATAGTTTAAAAATAGCGCGAAATTATTTCCAAAGAATGTTGACAATTGCATTTTTAGGTATCGAACCTTCACGGCATTCTTGTATATTCATGACCTAATTGTCAACGGTTGTTCAGAAAAGCACATGATTGAAAATCGTACAAGCGATTTTGATTTATGTAGGAAACACAACCTTAAACTGCACCCAGAAAAGTGCACATTTTTCAGACTCGATGTGACCTTCCTTGGACACAAGTGTACTGACAAAGGTATTTTGCCAGACAGTAAGAAATATGATATAATAGAAAAATTCCCAGTCCCAACGGACGCAGGCAGCGCTAGAAAATTTGTTGCATTTTGCAATCACTACAGACGTTTTATTAAAAACATTTCCGATTACTCACGTCACATAACTAGATTATGTAAAAAGAATGTTAAATTTGAATGGACAGATGAATGTCAAAACGGATTCGAATACCTTAAAATTCAATTGATGAAACCCACACTACAGTAGTAGCAGTATCCAGATTTTAATAAAGAATTTTGTATAACAACAGACAAGCAAACAAGCGTGTGGAGCTCTTCTTACTCAAGATTACAATAACACCCAGCAACCAGTGGCCTATGCAATAAGATCATTTACAAAAGGAGAAAACAACAAAAATACAACTGAACAAGAATAGCAGCTATCCACTGGGCGATAAATTATTTTCGACCATAGACTTAGACATTTCACAGTCAAAACAGACCACAGGGCATTAACTTACTTATTTTCAATGACAAGCCCGAGCTCAAAACTAACACGAATGAGATTAGACTTAGAAGAATATAATTTTACTGCGGAATATCTTAAGGGAAAATACCATCATATAGCCGACGCGCTTTCAAAAATAACTATAACGGACTTAAAAAACATTCAAACGAATAATAAAATTCTGAGAGTCTCTACCAGAAACCGATGTAAAGAGAAAAGTTCCTGCGCAGGAAAAGAAAAAGAAAAAATAGATTTGCCTATACGAAGTCATTGTAAATGACGATGTACGAAAATTAGTGACCTTGCGAATAACAGATTCACTATGGAGATCAGGTTTTATTGAAAAATGAAACAGGGCATAAGCTAGACTTTAAACACACTGGACCCTATTAGGTTAAAAGTATAGAAGAAAAATATAACATAGTAATTTCAAATAATAACAAGGAAGAACGCTATAGTCGAGTACCTCGACTATCAGATACCCGTTACTCAGCTAAAGGGACCAAAGGGAAATGGAGATATGCAAGCAGCAAAGCGATTTTGAAATGCGCCACCTATCGGCGGTAGACAGATTTAAGCGTTATGGGCGTTAGAGTGGGCGTGACAAATTTTTTTTTGGGTCAATCGATAGGTATAGACGCGACCAATACAGTTCAGTTAAAATTTTGTATCTAGCATGAAAATTGTGGGCGCCACAGGCTTGGGCGGTTTGTGGGCGTTAGAGTGGGCATGGCATATTTGCGTAACACACTTGCGCTGCGCACAAGGCTATGGAATCTAAACCTGAGCTCCCAATTCTCTATCCTTGATAGTTTCCGAGATATCCACGTTCATATTTACGATATTTTGAAGTTTGTGGGCGGTTTGTGGGCGTAAAAGGGGGCGTGGAAAACTTTTTTTTTATCAATCGATAGGTATTGATGAGAACAATACATTTCAGTTCAAATTTTTATTCTAGCATCAAAACTGTAGGAGCCACAGTTTTGGGCGGTTTGTGGGCGTTAGAGTGGGCGTGGCACTCTACTGAAACAAACTTGCTCAGGAATCTGCACGCCAAGTCTCAATAGCCTAGCTCTCATAGTTTCCGAGATCTCAGCGTTCATCCGGACAGACAGACGGACAGACGGACATGGATAGATCGACTCGGCTAGTGATCCTGATCAAGAATATATATACTTTATGGGGTCGGAAACGCTTCCTTCTGCCTGTTACATACTTTCTTACGAATCTAGTATACCCTTTTACTCTACGAGTAACGGGTATAAAAATAATAATAAATAATAATATAATAAGTTTAATTCATAATCACTTTAATTCTCTTATATATCTATATATCACGTATGGCCACACATAAAATAAGATCCATAATTATAATGAAAAAAAAAATTAATAAATAAATAAAAGTTTCTGATTGGAACAAAAAAAAATAAATAATACTTTCTGATTCGAAAAAAAAAAATAATAATACTTTCGGATTCGAAAAAAAAATATAACTATAAAATAAGATGTTAATTTATATTATATATACATATACTAAGAAAATAACTTCATAGAATTACGTTATTTTTCAAAAGACCGGAGATGTAGTATGTTCACATGTCGAATGAACACTGTACTCAGTGTTATGCCTTAATATACACAAGTACAAACAGATTGTAGCACTTTGCCACAACACTTACATACAAATCTAAGACCCAAGCAGTTCCCCAAGCGCTCGGTAATATGACCACCCTTGAGTGCACTGGGACTAGACATTGCAGAGTCAGCATTATTGCCATGCGCGACCGCTCTGTCTCCAAGTGAACATAGTACCCCTCTCTCCCGCGGCGACCCTCCGTCAGCCTCACATATATATACCCATTTATACATAAGTGTCGATCGCCGCTCTGCCGGCTCTCTGCCCACATAGCTGAGCGATCGTTAGCTATATGCGCTAATGTAATAAAAGAGCATTCAATAAAATAACATTGGAGTGAGCGATCAAGTCGCTCCTCTTGCTACCAAAACCACACATGGATTACATATATGTTGGGATGGATATTTAAAACATTTAATACCGGAGTCGGACTATTTTTGTTAGGGAATTTTATCGGACTAGAAAAAAAAATATTACGGAAATGGGAAAACCTTGTGGGATTTGAGAGAAAAACTGTTGGACATATTTTGCCCATTCTTGACAATAATTTTCCTATGTCATGAAATTGGCTACATATTTGATGATTCGAAGACCTAGCTGCCATTCTTGGTGTTGTCGGATTATAGAGTGGATTCCTATTTTGTCAAACGCCTTGGAAAAGTCCAGGAAAACAATCGACAGTTGGCGCTTTACATATAGCAGACTGTCTAGAACAGATTTAATCCTCTTAAATCCGAACTGGTTGTTGTGAATGAGTTTGTTTGTGGTATCACACCACCACAACCTTTTGGCGATGATTTTGTCTAAGACTTTGGTAAGACAATGGTTTAGGGAAATTGGTTTCCGTGGTTTAAGGATGGAAAGGATGACGCTGACTTTGTAGGCTTGAGGGATGTGGGAATCTAGAATATTATTGATTTAAGGGAGGAGGGATCCTTTTTTCCTTTCCTGGGTCCTTTTAGGAGGTTGAGGGCGGATAAAAAATCAATAAAGGAATTTTTTTCTACTTGAGTGGCCGATTGACAAGGATTGTAATTTATATAGGTATTTGTGAGAAGTTTGTTTGTCCTAAATGAATCGGTGAAGTTGTTATCTTCAGCTTCTTTTGACCATAGATCGCCGAAGGTGTTGGCTATTTCAGATAGACATTTAGATGTGGTTTGGGTTAGAGGGTTGTGAATAGCATGGATATGCTTGGTAAGGTGATGGCCGCATAATCGTTTTATGTTTGCCCACATTCTCAGGATTGTGCTAGGGTACTGAGATGCGTAATTTTGTTGCAGTAAAGTTGCCAGTCTGCTTTCTTGAGGTTATATGTTGGTTTGGCTAAATATGAAGGGGATAAGGTGTTTGGGAACATAAAAATCAAGATGGGGAAGTGATCGCTACCGTGAAGGTCGTCAATCACTTTCCATGTAATTTCTGTGACTATGTCGGCAGTAGCGAGAGAGAGGTATATGTTTGAGTGGAGTAGTGGGTAGGAGCCATGTCGCTGAGGAGAATATAATCAGAGCGGTCTATGAATTTTGCCACAATGTTACCTCTAGAGTTGGCTATGTGGGATCACCAGTAAGGGTGCCAACTGTTGAAATCGCCTAAGACGATTATTATAAGATCTGTTGGGGTGAGGACGTTTTGGAGTTCGTTTATGCAAAATTTTTTGTTGGGAGAGATGTAGATGGATATTAGTGTAAGTTTAGATTTGCAATTTATCTAATGCCTATTGCTTCAAGGTCAGAGTTCAGTTGGTGTTGTGTGTGAGAAATGGAGTTGTGCACTAAATGCGTTTTTATTGTGGCTGTAGTATATAGAGAAGTTTATGGGTGTGGGGATAGATATTGTGTTAGATATGTGAGTTTCTTGTAAGTCAATTATCTGTGGGTTAAACTTCTTAACTGTATTTGTAATTCTAGGTAATTATGAATGTTTTTCGGTATATTTCGGCATTATATTATATTTATACCCGTTACTCGTAGAGTAAAAGGGTATACTTGATTCGTCGGAAAGTATTTAACAGGCAGAAGGAAGCGTTTCCGACCCCATAAAGTATATATATTCTTGATCAGGATCACTAGCCGAGTCGATCTAGCCATGTCCGTCTGTCCATCTGTCCGTCTGTCCGTCTGACCGTCTGTCCGTCTGTCCGGATGAACGCTGAGATCTCGGAAACTATAAGAGCTAGGCTATTGAGATTTGGCGTGCAGATTCCTGAGCTTCTTACGCAGCGTAAGTTTGTTTCAGCAGAGTGCCACGCAGACTCTAACGCCCACAAACCGCCCAAAACGGTGGTTCCTACAGTTTTGATGCTAGAATAAAAATTTTAACTGAAAAGTATTGTTCTCATCAATACCCATCGATTGAATTAAAAAAAGCCTACTTTAACGCCCACAAACTCAAAAAAATCGTAAGTATGAACGTGGATATCTCGGAAACTATCAAAGATAGAGAATTGGGATCTCAGATATAGATTCCGCAGCCTTGTACGCAGCGCAAGTTTGTTACGCGAATATGCCACGCCTACTCTAGCACCCACAAGCCGCCCAAGCCTGTGGCACCCACAATTTGTATGCTAGATAAAACATTTTTACTGAAATGTATTGGTCTCGTCAATACCAATCGATTGATTCAAAAAAAATTTGCCACGCCCTCTCTAACGCCCATAACGCTTAAATCTGTCTACCCCCGGTAGGTGGCGCATTTTAATCTCGCTTTGCTGCTTGCATATCTCCATTTTACTTTGGTCCCTTTAGCTGAGTAACGGGTATCTGATAGTCGAGGTACTCGACTATAGCGTTCTTCCTTGTTTTTATTGATTTTTATGAACTAGATATTGATTAACTGATATGGAATATTAACTTTGCCCCATTTTTTATATATATTGGATATGCTTCACTCTTTAGAGATTTTTTAGAACTTAGTGCTAAGACCACGGACACAATGAAAATATGACAAGTTAAATAAATGAAATAAAGTCCACTCAAATCAGGAAATAAAACGTTTTTATTCGACACCACATTCGATGCCTTTGATGCCATCATAGCCTTTGATCTGCTAGTGCAGTGCTACACTGAATCTGGTTAACAGCAACAAAATCAAAACCTTGAAATGTCATACTTGTGAGAACGTGAACTTTACACGTGTCGAAGATATAATAGTCACTGTTGCAGTTAGGGATGACTTCATGCGAATGATATCGAAAAGAATTATTACGCTTTTGACCTCTAACGAGGCGCTACCCTTTAATACTTCAATCGTCGCCCCAATACGCACCGAAGACAATGATCCGGTGTATTTAAAACTATACCCTTACCCAAATGGGGTAGCAGATTTCGTCGCTAACGAAATAAATTAACTATTTAATGATGGCATTATCAGGCCATCTCGGTCCGCTTACAACAGTCCGGCTTGGGTAGTAGACAAGAAAGGGTTGGATAGCAATGGCAACCAAAACAAGAGGCTCCTCATTGCCTTCAGGATGTTATAAGAACGAACCATCGATGACCGCTATCCCCTGCCAAGCATTCCAATGGTTCTAGCAAATCTGGGAAAGGCCAAGTTTTTTACGACATTAGACCTAAAGTCAGGCTACCACCATCTACCTAGCCAAAAAAGATCGTGCAAAGACTTAATTTTCCGTGAACGGCGGAAGGTTGGAGTTTTGTCGTCTACCGTTCGACTTGAAGAACGCGGGAAGCATCTTTCAAAAAGCAATCGACAACGTCCATCGAGAACAAATTGGCAATTGCTGTTACGTGTAACCTTCTCCGAAAGCGAAGACGATCATATTCGACGCATTGACATCATACTTCATCGCCCTTGCGACGCTAACATGAGAGTGTCCAAAGAAAACTTTAAGCATTTAAAAACAAATTTCGAATACCTAAGGTTCATTGTAACCAGAAATGGGAAAAAAAAAATTGTATGCATTCAGATCATTTTTGGACCATGCCAGCTATTATAGAGTGTTCGTTAAAGACTTTGCGTCAATAGCGCGACCTTTAACTAACATTCTTAATGGCAAAAACGGCAATGTCATCATCATCGAAAAATAAACAAGGAAGAACGCTAGAGTCGAATACCTGCGCCACCTACCCGCGATCTCAATATATGGATATCTGGGCGGGAGAAAGATGTAAGTGCTATGGGCGTGGAAAACTTTTTTTGGGTCAATCAAAAGGTATTGACGAGACTACAACATTTTGTTCCTAGCATGCAAATTGTGGGCGCCACAGGCTAGGCGGTTCGCGGGCGTTAGAGTTGGCGGGGCAAACTTTTCTTTGGATAAATCGGTAGGTATTGACGAGACTAACATATTTCAGTTAACATTTTTTTACTAGCATGAAAATTGTGGGCGCCACAGGCTTGGGCGGATTGTGGGCATTAAAGTGGGCGTGGCATATTCACGTAACAAACTTGCGCTGCGTACAAGGCAACGGAATCTAAATCTAAAATCAAAATCCGAGATATCAACGTTCATATTAACGATTTTTTGAAGATTGTGGGCGGCTTGTGGCCGTTAAAGTGGGCGGCCAATAGAAAGGATGGGAAAGAAACATTTTAGTTAAAATGTTTATTCTAGCATTTACACTGTAGGAGCCACAGTTTTGGGTGGCTTGTGGGCGTTCGAGTGGGCAGGGCACACTGCGCCAAAAGCTCAGGAATCTTCATGTCAATTGCCAACTTTCTAGCTTTTGTAGTTTCCGAGATCATGGCTAGATCGACTAGGCTAGTGATCCTGATCAAGGATATATATACTTTATACATTCTTTCCGACGAATCTAGTATACCCTTTTAGTCTACGAGTAATTATGGTTGAGTTTGACGATACGCAACGCAGCGCATTCGAACGCTTGAGGAACATGTTATACTTATGTACCCAGATTTTAAAAAGTCATTTTATTTAACCACCGACGCCTCGGCAAGTGTCATCGGAGCAGTGCTGTCTCAAGAAGGCAAGCCTATCACAATGATATATTTATACTGACCAACTTACTTTCGCAGTGTCCGAAACAAACACTAACGCAAAGATCAAAAGGTGCAAGGCGTAAAAGAGGACAACGCAAAAATTCAATATAAGCCTCGGAAAGAAAATTTCGTGGCAGACGCCCTCTCAAAGCAAAAACATGGTGTCAGACATTACCAATAAAAGCGAGCAGGTAGAAATAGTTTATGCGGACAAACATAACAAAAATAATAGTAAGTTCAAAAAGACATTTTCAAAAATCATTTTGCTTATATTTTTTATGATTTCTTGAAAATGTTTAGAAACATGCTATTGAGCCATATTTTTCTTTTTTTCATACAAATTTTTTCCGACATTGTCACCTTCAAAAAATCTTAAAAAATATAAGCAAAATGATTTTTGTAAAATTCTTTTTGCAGTTACTATTATTTTTGTTATGTTTGTCCGCATTAACTATTTCTACCTGCTCGCTTTTATTGGTAATGTCTGACACCACTTTTTGCATCAAAAAATTTAAGTTTTCAAGTCGAGGAAAAAAGTTTAAAAAGATGTTTACACGAATTCGGCCTTTTCAATAAGTACTGAATGGGTTAAGAAATGAATTGCATTATTCAAACGGCATTTAAATTACCTTTCCATTGATGCCAAAGCTTACAAGAAGTAAGTTCAAATTATGAGTATGTTTAACTTTTGTTTTGTCAAAATACTTATGCCGACCAGTGTAATCGTGCACACAGAGCAGCTCAAGAAAACGATCCTTTATTATTATAACTTTCCAAAGATGACAAAATTAGCTAACGAAGTCGTACTAAACTGCAAAGTGTTTGCGAAGGCCAAATACGATAGGCAAGAAAACAAGAAATTGGAAAAACCACAGATAAATGTTACACCTTGACATATTTTCCACCGACAAAAAATTTTTCCTAACCTGCATTGACAAATTTTCGAAATTAGCCATGGTGCAACCATAAGCATCTAGAGCCATAATTGACATAGCAACCGCACTTCTTCAGGTCGTCAATTTATTCCTCAACATTAAAACTATGTATTGCATGTATGTAAAACTATGTATTGCAATAACGAACCGTCAATCAATTCAGAAACGGTGACCTCACGGTTGAAAGGTTAATTTGACATAGACACTGTCAATGCACCACCGCTTCATAGCAACTCAAATGGTCAGGTGAATCGCTTCCACAGCACCCTGGCAGAGATTGCTAGGTGCCTAGGTTAGGTTAGGTAGGAGTGGTTGGAGATTAGATACTAATCCCCACACTTAGGCCACATTGGGCCCCTTGTGATACCACATGATCTCTGATTAGATCCTTTTCCCTAGCTCATGGGTTATTTGCTTTCGCGAAGTATTTTGTTCTTCTTAGGAAACATAAAGATTTTTGGATGCTTACGCCCTGGATGGCCGCAAGGTTCTGAAATGTGTAGCTACCTAGGGCTTGAAAGCGCTTTAGGTTACGCGCTGGGAAGAAGCATAGGAGGTGTTCGATGCTCTCCTCTTCGTCTATCTGTTTGCAGCTGCGGCAGAAGTCGTGGTTAATGAGTCCCAGCCTGTGCGCATGAGACAGTGGTCCGTGAGGGCATTTAGGAGAGAGGAGATGTCCTCCCTGCTACATTGTAGGAGAGTTTTTGTTCTTTTTGAGTTGTAGTTTGGCCATGTGAGTCTAAAATTGTGGCATGTTGAGATTGAGTTCCAACGGTTCTTGGAAAGTGTGTACAGTCTCTGCCTAAGATGGAGCTTGCAGGATTTGAGCCGTCTGTGTATATTTTGACGGCGTTATCGAATTGTTGTGGGAGGTTGTCCCAGTCGGTACGGGTGGATCTTGGATCTTGTGAAGGATCCTGAGGTTACAATTCTTTTCTAGGGAAGGCCACCATACTATGTTTCCGTAGAGGAGAATGGGTCTGACTATTCCAGTGTATAGCCAATGATCTATCATGGGGGAGGAACCCCACTTCCTCCCTATCACTTTTTTACAAGCGAAGAGAGCTATGCCCGTTTTGCGTGTGCGATCCAGGATGTTGTCTGTCCAGTTTAGCTTGTTGTCAAGGATGACACCTAAGTACTTTGCTTGATTGCTAAGGGTTAGGTGCGTTTGGTTTAGTTTTGGGAGAGTTCGATTTGGTACCTTATACTTCCATGTAAAAAAAAATAGTTCGGTCTTTCCTGGGTTAGCTCCCAGTCCACAGACAGCCGTCTACCTAGAGAGGGTAAATAGGGCTGTCTCCATTAGATTGCAAAGAGTTTGCGGGAATTTACCCTGCAGTAGGATAACCACGTCATCCGCGTAGGCTACCATTTTAGTGCCCGCCTCTTCTAGAAGTGATAGTAATTGTGATAGAGGTGAGAGTACACCCCCTTGTGGGGTTCCTCTGCTGACATTCCTGGTCGAGTGGGCTGATCTCATAGTGGAGTACACTACTCTGCTGGTTAGCATGGTTTGTATGAGTCCCACTATGGGCCGCTCAATGCCCAGTTTAGTCAGAGCACCAGTAATCGCCGTTGGGGTGACGTTGTTGAAGGCGCCTTCTATGTCTAGAAACGATGTCAGAGAGTATTCCTTATTGCGGAAACCTCTCTCTATACTAAATACTAGAGAGTGGAGGGCGGTTACTGTTGATCTGCCCTTACGGTACGCGTGCTGTGCGTCAGAAAGTAGGTTTGGGTTGATGGTTAGCCTGGTATGGATGTCAATTAGCCTTTCCAGGGTCTTCAACAAGAAGGAAGAGAGACTTATCGGGCGGAAGTCCTTTGGGTTGGTGTGGGAGGGTTTGCCGGCTTTCGCTATAAAAATAACTTTAACGTCCAGCCACCTTCTTGGAATGTGGTTTAGAGCAAGGCAGCAGTGGAAGATGGCTGTCAGCCAGGGTGGGGATATATCTAGTGTCCGTTGTAGCTGGGCCGGGAAGAACCCGTCCGGGCCGGGGGATTTGAAGGGCTTAAAAGAGTTAATAGCCCACTTAATGCGGTCAGGGTTCGAGATGTTGTCTATACTCTGTTCGTCTAAGTTCTCCTCTATGTAGAGGTCCTCCACTACTTGGGTGTTTTAGGGAAGTGGGTGTCTAACAGTAGTTCAAGGGTTTCCTGACTGTTTCCTGTCCAGCTGTCAGCATTGGTTTTTAGGTAGCCAATGGTTGCTGGAGATTTTGCTAAAATTCTTCTGAGTCTGGATGCCTCCGCAGTAGATTCTATGCTACCACAGAAATTAGCCCATGCTCTTCGTTTTGATATTCTAATTTCCTTTTTTTTAGGCTTTGTATGGTATAAGTTCCAGGAAGATTCGCAATTGTTGTATTTAGCTTTATTGAAGTAAGTTCTACACTCTCTTTTAAGGTTCGCCAGGGTTGTGTTCCACCATGGGGGCTTGGGCTTTGCTTTGACTGTTCTGCTTGGGCAAGCCCTTTTTATGGTCTTACCGCAGATGTCAGTAAAAGTATTAACTAGGTTATCTAATTCTTGACCGTTGAGTACGTGCGTCGGTGGAGCGTGTAGGTTCCTATTGAGGAGATTTTTGTAGTATCCCCAGTTGGTTAATCTTAGATTAGTAATGTTCTCGGCGGGAGGACAGCCTAGAGTTATTGTAAATTCTATGTATCGGTGGTCTGAGAATGAGTGCTCGATCCCCACCTTCCACGCTTCTAGCTGGTTAAGTTGGGGAGCAGATATTAGTGTAATGTCTAAGACTTCCCTTCTGTTTCTAGTGATGAAAGTTGGGTCATTACCTTTGTTGCGGATGAATAGATTTGATTGAAGGAGATAGTCGTATAGTAACTCACCCCTTTCTTTTGTGTTTGTACTTCCCCATTGCGTGTGGTGTGAGTTAGCGTCCCCACCCAGGATGAGTTCCTTAGATGAGTGTGTGTGTATGAGTTGTTGTGTAGTGGTGTTTGGTAATGGCCCGTCGTAGTCGTGAGCCAAATAGAATGATGCTATGGTGTGATGAGGGTGTTCGCTTAGCTCCAGTCTGACCGTGGTGAGGTCGCCTTCGCTAAACTGTGGAATAAGAAATGTGTTAAAGTGTGTCTTTGTAAGAATACAGGTTCTGGTTTTACCCTTATCCTTGGTGTAAAATAGCATGTATAGGGGGGTTGATAAGCCACAGATGTTGTTACCAACAATCCATGGCTCTTGAATGAGGACTACGTCTATGTTGGCTGTTGCCAGGCGGGTGAGGAGGGCAGCGGATGCTGCTTTGCTGTGGTGCAGATTAATCTGCAGGAACTGCCCCATCTTTAGGACCGTGGTCGGGCTAAGTGCCCTCCGCTTCCTCCGCTATGTCTTTCAGAATAGTGCGCCCTGGTCGGGTCGTGTCCCGAGTGCACATCTGCTTCAGGCTTTCTGTCAGTCTCCTCGTGCTCCATTCCGTCGTCGCTCGGGGGTTCAAACGACGCAGAGGCAGCCAGGTTGTTTGCCGCTAATTTGTCTGTGTCGTAGATGCGAAGTTGCACTTTATCGAACCCGTAGTTCACCCGGTTTTGTTGCGCTGCGAGGGGTTCCAAGCAGGCCTGGTTCAGGAGGATTACCACGTTCATAGTGACGCGCTCGGTTTTCTCCACCTTGACCACCTTCCAACCGTCTGTCGGAAGCTTCGGGTTGAACCTGGTCAGCAGGCTGAGTATAGCTTCTGGTTCCGAGGGTTCCAATGGCAGCCACACCCTCGCTCTCGGTCGAGACGGGATGTCTGCGGCCTCGCAAACTGCCAACTTGGCCCCGGGTAGACCTCGCCTACCTTGTTAATGGCAGCCTTGTAAAGTGCTGCGGATCTCTCGTCTTCGCAGGCGATCAACTTAACGTTGCCCTGGTACCATCCTGCATCTGTGTAATCGGGTGGCGGACCTAGGTTCTCGTCCAGCACTTTTAAGGCCACTGACGCTAGGGCTCGTCTAACCAGACCCCATTGGTTCCTTGGGATCCTTCCGCCTTCATCGCTCTGGTCGATGACGCCGATGATCTTCCGATCCTTTACTACTTCAGCAAAGGATCTCGACCATGTGCCGCGGTTGGTTATTTTGGCCTTTTTGCTCGCTGGTTGAGTTGTCTCCATCGACCTCTCTCGCTTGTTGCTGTTGCTGGTGGTCATAGCGATGTCGAAGTCTGGGATTACCGCCTTTGCCCTGGCTATGTCCGCTTGGATTTTTAGGTAATCCAATATTGACGTATCGGGTTGGTGGCCAGCCGTTTGAGGATCCGGAAAGCTTTCTTATGTTCAAGAGGTCCTGCCTGGTTAGGTGGTATTCTCTTGAACTCATCACGAGACCGGCTTTGGCGCTCCCCTCAGGTTGGAGTAGCTGGTTAGGCACACCT
The DNA here is from genome assembly GCF_014743375.2 of Drosophila subpulchrella. Classification (NCBI taxonomy): domain Eukaryota; kingdom Metazoa; phylum Arthropoda; class Insecta; order Diptera; family Drosophilidae; genus Drosophila; species Drosophila subpulchrella. The sequence goes on from NW_023665653.1 coordinate 237,483, forward strand.
ACGCTGGTGGGAGGCTTGGGCTTGTCAATATGGTGAGCTGGGCTAAGCCGGCTGCGTCGCTGGCCTTGGCAGGTGTAGACGTCACATGGCCTAGGGTATTCGGAGCCGTGATCTTGCTCTTCTTGTCGTCGTTGGTTACGACTTCCGACTTTTTGAGAGTGTCGGGCTCTTTTTTGGTGTTATCTTTTTTGTTGTTATTATTTAAGTTCTCCATGTTAAATCCCAAGTGATTCGGAGAAGGGACTGGTCCACCCGGGCAGAGATCCGCTGTACCCGGGTAAGGCTGACTTATAACAGGCGGTTGCCACTTGCCTGAGCTCAACGTTTGAGACTGAGTTTTTTCATGACTCGGGCTCCCAGCCAGATTGACTCTCGTCACGGTACGAGTGACACCTTAGTCCAGCTGTGAGATGAGTTGTGTGGGTAGGAAAGAGGTAGGTTCCAAGAGTGTGAGAAGGGGGATATGTGTGAGCTATTTGTCGGAGGCGGCAGCACAAGCGCGACGTCGGTAGTGCTACGGCGCAGATATCCGCTGACTGTCCGGGGCTACTTATTAACGCTTAGTGTTGGGGGCTTGGCGGTAGCCGGGCCGTGTCCAACTTCCACGCTTATTCGTAGCTACCCTGGAGAACCAGGGCGCTCGCTATCCGCAACCTGCGACCCGTTCGGTAGCCTTCAGCTCGGCGCCCTCCGAGCCATCCCACTAGCTCTTTGGTCGAAGGCTAGGTTGGCTAGGTGCCTAAAAATCGGAAAAAAACAAGGGAGAACGCTATAGTCGAGTACCTCGACTATCAGATACCCGTTACTTAGCTTAAGGGACCAAAGGGAAATGGAGATATGCAAGCAGCAAAGCGAGATTGAAATGCGCCACCTACCGGTGGTCTCAATATATGGTTATGTGGGCGGTAGACTGATTTAAGCGTTATGGGCGTTAGAGTCGGCGTGGCAAACTTTTTTTGGGACAATCGATAGGTACACTGTACTCAGTGTTTCGCATTAATTACACCAGTTTACAAAAAAAAAATAGATGAAGTACGCCTTTCAGGAAATCTTTGTTTTTCGGTAAGATACATCTCCCTGATTAAGAAAAGGGCACTTAAAATTGTTTCTATGGTACCAATTTTTTATTAAGTGTAAAAAACGTTTTTCGCACTTTTTTATTTTCTAACTCGAGTTGTGATAAACCGATATCGGTCATCAAAGACTCATTTTACAGGTAATAGAATGCCCGTTGAGTGCACTGGGACTGACATTTTACATGCGCGACCGCTCTGTCACCAAGTCAACATAAGACCCCTCCTCTGCCGCGGCGACTCTTCGCCAGCAGCTGCTAATACATACTACATACTACATACTATAAACATTGAACGCTGCTCTACCGGCGTCTCTGGCGGCGCAGCTACACTCTTAGTAGCTGTACAAAGAATTGTTATAGAGATAAGAATTCATTGAATAAAGAGAACTCTAATGAAAGGGCTGGCGTACAATCTTATTGGGACAACATATTACAATTGAGACAATATATATATCACATGGCGACCGTGACATGCAATCCGAAGATTGCAGGACCTCAGGAGATTGCAGGACGAAGGACAACCCAGTAAATTGAAGAAAAATCTGATGACCTGGCGGAAATCGGACTGAAGGAACGAATTGGAGGCCAATGGAAAAAACTGAGTGAATAGAGATGGAGTTATGGCTAAACGCGGGGCCGTAAAGAATAAAATAAATAAAAGAATAGCGCACGTAAAGTGGCTATTGTTAATGAAACAACCACCACCCCCCTGGACAACTGCCCAAAAACTACAAGAAGAACTTGATTTTTTAAATTCAAGTCTCGAGCAAAAAAAGGCACTAACTCCAGCTCACTCAGCCATAAAAATTATAAATACGAAAATAACACCTCCTCTTCCGAAGCCTCTCCCCAAAAGAGAGAAAAAATGCACAAAGGACTGCCCTGGACCGCAGGAAAGCCCCTTCTGTCAAATGACCTGCGGGGAAAACCCGAAAGAAAAAACCTGTGCGATGACCGGCACCGGTATCGCCTGAGCCCAGAGGCCCCGGACATCAGCATCAAAAACTACAAGTGAGGGGGGCAAGCCAAAACCCCTACGGCGTCGCCCAGCTGATGCAATAGAGGGTCTGAAGAAATGCGGATTTAAAAAAAAAAAATGATCAAAACAAATTTAAGTTAATCTATGTTATTATAATTCAAAATTGTAAAATTGAGTGGAACCCTTTCTGCCCAATAGCAGTATAGCCCGTAAAGCTATACAAATAAATAGAGAACTGAAAAGGTGATACATTTTTTTTTTCTCAATCAAAAAAAATTCAAACCAAAAAATTTAAAAAATTAAACAAACAAAAAATAAGAAAAACAAAAAAAAGATTAATTACTAATAAAAAGTAAAAGCATAAGTAAATTCGATAAAAGTAATGAGATAAGTTATATAAACACAATGGGATTGATCGATACGAAAACAGTGGACTCCACTGCAAACGTCATTCATAAAATAGAATCGACAAATATCGATCCCCATTTAAACAAATATATTGTTATTAATAATTGTCATAATATTGTGCGGATATATACTTTATAAAGCATACCTATTACACAATAGGAGCATAACTAAAAGGGCCCTAAGCCAAGCAAACGATCTAGATAGGATCTAATTGCATACGCACAAACAATTATGATAATTATAATAAAAATATATATTCAAAAATTTTGAAATAAATATATATAAATTGAAAACATAATTTTTTCAAAATAATGGTTTTTCAAAGTAATGAGAAATGAATTGATTGTCTAAGAAACATCTTTTCTGAATAATGAATTAAAAAAATAAAAATAATGATAATAAATAAAGACGAAAAAAATATATGATCGTAAAAGAACTAAACAAAAATAACTAGATTTTGTAAATAGAGAATAGGGTATTTTTGACAAATCAAAAGATAAAAGAGCCCCTACTACGCAAATAGATGGATAGGTACGAATGAAAAAATGGGGGAACAATAAACCCAAACGTCGCTAAAAATATTTTAATTATGCCAACAATTAAAGCGATAAGGGAAACCTTTAGAAAGGACCCCGATTTCCGAGCGAGTGAAAGCCATACTTCAATTGCACAACTCACCAATGTCAATCAATGAACTCGAAAATGAATACATTGAAAGATATAACCTACAATTTCCACCATTGATCCATTGCACTGCAACACAAAAAAGAATTATTCTGAGTACAGTACCAAATTGTACAATTTTTTTGGAAGTAAATAAAGATCCGTTTCTTGGTAATGTAATAGTGACAAAAGCAGCATGGAATGAAAAAAATAAACGATAGGCTGACAGAAGTAAAAAATACGTTTGAAATATCCTTTAAATGCGTAAATCAAAATAGAAATATACAAGAAGGCACCATAAACCAACACGCTAAAATACTAGTAGAATGTTTTAATGAAGCACGAACGCTAGTACATAATAACAGAGAAAACGGCTGAACCTAGCCAACAACTAGAGTCCGATACCGATACTACTGAAAAAATAGATTCAGAAGAAGAAGAAAATTTAGACGAGAGAAATATAAATGATTTAACAATACCTGACGTAATAACATTGCCTGAGGCAGTACTGTTGAGGATAAACAAGTCATAATACCGGAACAAGAAGAAATTGCTATCACACCAATTGAATTCCTAAAATTAGCCCCATCACTCATACCAAGTTTGGTAAGGCAGAAAATTTAAAAAGTTTCTTAGATTCCTTAAATTTGGTAAACTCCCTGAAGGAATCGCATGAAGCTTTAGCAGTTAATCTGATCAAGACTAAGCTAAAAGGCCCTGCAAGAAACTTAATAGACAATGATAATTCAATCTCAGAAATATTAGAGAATCTAAAAAATTATAATAATAAAAGGAGAATCAGTAGATGTCATTTCGGCAAAACTATTAAATCTCCAACATTATAATACATTCAAGAAGTAGAGAAATTGGCAAAGGCACTTGAAGGAGCCTACATAAATGACGGACTGTCCTCAGAATTAGCCACTCAGTACAGCAAAACACATGCCGTCAAGGTAACGACCAAGAACTGTACAATCGATAAGATTAAACTTATCATGGAGGCTGGCACATTGAACACATTGGATTATGCAATGTTCAAATTCGTAAACAGTTGTACAGATGCCAGGCCAATCAAATACCGTCCTGTTTTACGATAGAAGCAACCGTGGAAATTACCGCGGAAGAGGTAATTTCCGATCTTATAACAACAATAATAGTAACCGTGGTTACTATAACAATAATAGAGGACGAGGCCAAAATAGAGGAAGTTATAGAGGAAAAAACCACCAAAGAGGTTATTACTATAACAATAATAACAACAACAATGTGAGGGTAGCCCAAAACGCATCGGGAAACTCCCAACAACCTTTAGATACTCAGCAATAGGAACCACAAAAATTCACACAATTAACCTCAGCCAAAATATATTTGTAACTTTCAAAAATGTCGCAACCGGAAAAGAACTTGTATTTTTAATAGACACTGGTGCAGACATATCGATACTCAAAAAAAAATCAGTTTTTTTTTTCTAACATTCAATTCGACTATTTAATAAACATACAAGGAATCAGTAAAGAAATTACAAAATCTGTAGGACAAATATCCATTGAGATACAGACTACTAAATATATAATCCCACATAATTTTCATATTGTAAATTTACAATTCGCCATTCCCTGTGATGGAGTATTAGGAATCGACTTTATCAAAAAATACAACTGTCAGTTAGACTTCAAGCCATCCCAAGATTGGCTTATAATTATACCAACTAAATTTAAATTCCCAATTTATGTTCCAATAACATACAGTTCTGGCAATAACTCCATAATTCTGCCAGCAAGATCCCAAGTTGTCCGAAAAATTAAAATAGATTCAATAGAAGACAGTGTGTTGATTCCAAACATAGCAAATACCATAGCATCCCCTGAAAAATTATTCATTAGAGTACTTAACACAACAAATACAGATAAAGTAGTCAGCACTAATAAATTAAATTATGAATCACTTTCGAACTACGACGTAGTTCAATCAAGCAAAAAAATAGAGAAAAGTCTGTATTATCTCAACTTTCCAAACATTTTCCTCCAAAATTCCGGACACAACTGTCAACCCTATGCACACAATATAGCGATGATTTCGGATTGGAAACCGAATCGTTGAGTACAAAAATTTTAATAAACAAAAGCTGAGATTGAAGGATGAAGAACCGGTTTATATCAAGAACTACAGCATTCCTCACAGTCAAAAAGACAAAATTCAAGCCCAGGTTCAAAAACTAATAAAAGATAAAATTGTGAAACCATCTGTATCTGCATATAACAGCCCACTCTTATTAGTTCCGAAAAAGTCCATCCCGGGCTCAGATAAAAAGAAATGGCGATTAGTAATTGACTATCATCAGATCAATAAAAAACTATTGTCTGATAAGTTCCCTCTACCTAGAATTGATGACATTTTAGACCAACTAGGTAGAGCAAAATATTTTTCATGTCTCGACTTAATGTCAAGTTTTCACCAAATCGAGCTTGAAAAAAGCACTAGAGATATAACGTCCTTATCAACAAGCCATGGTTCGTATCGCTTCACGCGATTACTATTCAGCTAAAAAATAGCTCCAAACTCTTTTCAGAGAATGATGACTATAGCATTCTCTGGACTAGATCCTTCTCAAGCATTTCTTTACTTGGATAATCTAATAGTCATTGGTTGTTCCGAAAAACATATGCTTAAGAACTTATCTGATGTTTTTGAGAAATGTAGGAAATACAACCAGAAGTTACATCCTGAAAAATGCTCATTTTTAATGCGTGAAGTAACTTTTCTAGGACATAAATGCACTGATAAAAGAATCTTGCCCGGCAGCGCTAGAAGATTTGTTGCATTCTGCAATTACTACTGATGTTTTATTTAAAACTTTGCCGACTATTCTCGTCACATAACTAAGTTATGCAAAAAAAAATGTAAAATTTGAATGGACAGCTGACTGCCAGCATGCGTTCGAACATCCTAAATCGGCTTTAATAGAACCAACATTGTTACAATACACAGATTTCAGTAAAGAATTTTACATAATAACAGATGCTAGTGAGCAAGCTTGTGGAGCATTTCTAACTCAAAAGAAAAGTGGACTCCAACTCCCAGTTGCATACGCATCAATATTGTTTACAAAGGGTGAAAGTAACTAAAGTACAACGGAACAAGAACTTACAGCATTTCATTAGGCAATAACACACTTCAGACCATCACTGTCAAAACACATCACAGACCACTTACGTACCTATTTTCCATGATAAGTCCGAGTTCCAAACTCACGCGAATAAGGCTTGAATTAGAAGAGTTCGACTTCACTGTAGACTATTTAGAGGGTAAAGATAATTACGTAGCAGTTGCGATATCGAGAATAACCATCGTAGAGCTAAAAGACATTACCAGAAATATAAATAAAGTCACTACAAGATATCAAAGTAGACAGAAATCCTGCGCAGGAGAAAAAGAAATAGAGTTGCCTAGGCAATCTATAGAAAAAGCTTCAAAGCCCAACGTATACGGAGTCATCAATAATGACGAAGTTCGTAAAGTAGTGACCTTGCACGTAAATAATATGACCTGTTTCTTCAAACATGGAAAACAAATAACTGCAAGATATAATGTTAACGATTTATTTACCAATGGAATTGTTGACTTAGGTCAGTTCTTCCAAGGGCTTAAAATGCAAGCCGGTATATATAAAATCAGCCAATTAGAAGTGCCACCGTGGGATAATATCATTGAACAAGTAGATAGATGATGTTAAAAAAAAAATAAAAAAAACTACTGAAATCATTGAGAGTAGCGCTACTCAATCCGGTGACAGGATTGGGGCGCGAGCGAAAATTGGGTAGACCTTCAGCTTTTTTTGGTTCTGGATAATATGCTTAGGTTAGGTTTGGTTAGGTAGGAGTGGTTGGAGATTAGTTAGTAATCCCCGCACTTAGGCCACACTGGGCCCCTTGTAATACCACGTGATCTCTGAGCAGATCCTTTTCCCTAGCTCATAGGTTGTTTGCTTATGCGAAGTATTTTGTTCTTCTTAGGAAACATAAGAGTTTTTGAATGTTTACGCCTTGAATGGCCGCAGGGTTCGGAAGTGTGTAGCTTCCTAGGGCTTGAAAGCCCTTTAGGCTATGCGCTGGGCAGAAGCATAGGAGGTGTTCAATGTTCTCCTCTTCGTCTATCTGTTTGCAGCTGCGGCAGAAGTCGTGGTTACTGAGTCCCAGCCTGAGCGCATGAGTCCCTATAAGACAGTGGCCCGTGAGGGCATTTAGGAGAGTGGAGATGTCCTCCCTGCTACATTGTAGGAGAGTTTTTGTTCTTTTCGAGTTGTAGTTTGGCCATGTGAGTCTAGAATTGTGGCATGTTGAGATTGAGTTCCAACGGTTGTTGGAAAGTGTATACAATCTCTGCCTGAGATGGAGCTTTCAGGTAGCCATGGGCATACCCACCGTGTGCTTATCACGAAGGATATCGGCGGTTGTCCAGGCACCCAGATGAGGTTGATTCTCAGATGAGTGGCCATCTCGTTAAGAGATTTGCGGCATTCAGAGATTGTTTTTGAGTTCGTTGTGTAGGAGTCGAGGGCCCTGAGGGCTGCTTGACTATCCGATAAGATGAAGATATCTATGTCTTGATGTACTGACGTGTTCAGGTGGGTAATAGCTTCCTGGATTGCCATGACTTCCGCTTGGAAAACACTACAGTGGTCTGGTAGGCGGAATGAGACTTTTATGTCTAGTTCGGGGGAAAAGACTCCCCCACCTGTTTGGGAGTTAAGCTTGGAGCCGTCTGTGTATATGTTGACGGCGTTTCCGAATTGGTGTGGGAGGTTGTCCCATTCTGTACGGGTGGATATAAAGATCTTGTATCTTCTTTCGAAGTTGACTATGGGTGGAACGTAGTCTGTACTACGTGGTAAGGGTGGAATGAGACTTGTATGTCTAGTTCGGGGGAAAGGACTCCCACACCTGTTTGGGAGTTAAGCTTGGAGCCGTCTGTGTATATGTTGACGGCGTTTTCGAATTGGTGTGGGAGGTTGTCCCATTCTGTACGGGTGGGTATAAAGATCTCGTATCTTCTTTCGAAGTTGACTATGGGTGGAACTAGTCTGTACTATCATTTGTACTGTTTTGATAGGATATTGGAGTGACCCGTAGAGCCTGTTGTCCATGCCGCTGCTTCGCGGAGCCTCAGTGCTGTTGCAGATGCCCAACTTTTGGCAAGTAGGTCCATGGGTTGGAGATCGAGAATTGTGTTTAGTGCCTCAGTATCGGTAGTGCGAAGCGCCCCATTGATGCAGAGCGCTGCGCTTCCTTGGATCTTGTGAAGGATCCGGAGGTTGCAATTCTTATCTAGAGAAGGCCACCAAACGATGTTTCCGTAGAAGCCAGTGAACTATCGTGGGGGAGAAACCGCACTTCCTCCCTATGGCTTTTTTACAAGCGAAGAAGGCTATGGCCGCTTTGCGTGTGCGATCTAGGATGTTATCTGTCCAGAGGAGCTTTTTGTCAAGGATGACACCTAGGTACTTTGCTTGGTTGCTAAGGGTTAGGCGCGTTTGGTATAGTTTTGGGAGAATTAGATTTGGTACCTTATACTTCCTTGTAAAGAGAACTAGTTCGGTCTTTCCTGGGTTAACTCCCAGTCCACATACAGCCGTCTACCTAGAGAGGGTAAATAGGGCTGTCTCCATTAGATTGCAAAGAGTTTGCGGGAATTTACCCTGCAGTAGGATAACCACGTCATCCGCGTAGGCTACCACTTTAGTGCCCGCCTCTTCTAGAAGTGATAGTAATTGTGATAGAGGTGAGAGTACACCCCCTTGTGGGGTTCCTCTGCTGACATTCCTGGTCGAGTGGGCTGATCCCATAGTGGAGTACACTACTCTGCTGGTTAGCATGGTGTGTATGAGTCCCACTATGGGCCGCTCAATGCCCAGTTCAGTCAGAGCACCAGTAATCGCCGTTGGGGTGACGTTGTTAAAGGCGCCTTCTATGTCTAGAAACGCTGCAAGAGAGTATTCCCTACTGCGGAAACCTCTCTCTATACTGTACACTAGAGAGTGGATCTACCCTTACCCTTACCCTGTTGATCTACCCTTACGGTACGCATGCTGTGCGTCAGAGAGTAGGCTATGGTCGATGGTTAGTCTGATATGGGTGTCAATTAGCCTTTCCAGGGTCTTCAACAAGAAGGAAGAGAGACTTATCGGGCGGAAGTCCTTTGGGTTGGTGTGGAAGGGTTTGCCGGCTTTCGGTATAAAAATTACTTTAACGTCCAGCCACCTTCTTGGAATGTGGTTTAGAGCAAGGCAGCCGTGGAAGTTGGCTGTCAGCCAGGGTGGGGATATATCTAGTGTCCGATGTAGCTGGGCCGGGAAGAACCCGTCCGGGCCGGGGGATTTGAAGGGCTTAAAAGAGTTAATAGCCCACTTAATGCGGTCAGGGTTCGAGATGTTGTCTATACTCTGTTCGTCTAAGTTCTCCTCTATGTTGAGGTCCTCCACTACATGGGTGTTCTTAGGGAAGTGGGTGTCTAACAGTAGTTCAAGGGTTTCCTGACTGTTTTCCGTCCAGCTGTCAGCACTGGTTTTTAGATAGCCAATGGTTGCTGGAGATTTTGCTAAAGTCGGGATGCCTCCGCAGTAGAGCTCTTCGTTTTGATATTCTAATTTCCTTTTTGTATAGGCTTAGTTTTGTATGGTATAAATTCCAGGAAGATTCGTTATTGTTGTATTTAGCTCTATTAAATTAAGTTCTACACTCTCTTTTAAGGTTCGCCAGGGTTGCGTTCCACCAAGGGGGTTTGTGCTTTGCTTTGACTGTTCTGCTTGGGCAAGCCCTTTTTATGGCCTCACCGCAGATGTCAGTAAAAGTATTAACTAGGTTATCTAATTCTTGACCGTTGAGTACGTGCGTCGGTGGAGCGTGTAGGTTCCTATTGAGAAGATTTTTGTAGTATCCCCAGTTGGTTAATCTTAGATTAGTAATGTTCTCGGCGGGAGGACAGCCTAGAGTTTTTGTAAATTCTATGTATCGGTGGTCTGAGAATGAGTGCTCGATCCCCACCTTCCACGCTTCTAGCTGGTTAAGTAGGGGATCAGATATTAGTGTAATGTCTAAGACTTCCCTCCTGTTTCTAGTGATGAAAGTTGGGTCATTACCTTTGTTGCAGATGAATAGATTTGATTGAAGGAGATAGTCGTATAGTAACTCACCCCTTTCGTTTGTGTTTGTACTTCCCCATTGCGTGTGGTGTGAGTTAGCGTCCCCACCCAGAATGAATTCCTTAGATGAGTGTGTGTTTATGAGTTGATGTGTAGTGGTGTTTGGTAATGGCCCGTCGTTGCCGGCCGAACTTAGCGGCAAAGAAAAAAGCACTGCCGGCGCTCAGAGAGAGCAAAGTGCGCGGCTAACTTATTCTATTGAATAATGAATTTTTCACGCCAACCCTAACGCCCACAACGCTTAAATCTGTCTTCCGCCGGTAGGTGGCGCATTTAAATCTCGCTTTGCTGCTTGCATATCTCCATTTCCCTTTGGTTCCTTAAGCTGAGTAACGGGTATCTGATAGTCGAGGTACTCGACTATAGCGTTGTCCCTTGTTTTTAATCTCACAATTTAAATAAATATTGGTCTGCGACAGACTTACCTGGGAATGGTATAGGTATCACTTTTGAATCACTGGTTTATTTTATTTAACTACGTTAATTGCGGGTAATTCTAACTCCTTCACATAAGTAAACGCAAGTGAAAGAAAAAAGGCGCGTGCCTTTCAGAAAAACAAGCAACAACAACAACGGTCCCGCTAATCCGTTGTTGTTCTGTTTTTTGGCATGTCCCGTTTGGTTTATGCACCTTCCATTGCACATAGAAGCAGGGTATTTATAGACATATCCGGCTGTGCAAATCGTTATATATATTTTTAAAGCTTCACATACTAATAAATAAAATTAATAATTATGTACATTTTGTTAAGAAATACAAATATTTTAAAACCCACACCAATTATTTTAATTGGCTGTTTAAACATATACGAAAAAATGTCGCATTATTTAAAAGGCAAGGGTGCACAAAAGTCTAGCTATTTTAATTGCTGTGCCTCCTTGCCTTCACCCACATTTTTCCAGCTAGGACATGGCGAGAGAGGGAGCCCAAAAGTACGTTGTGCCTTCTCTTTGCGGACCCTGACTGAGAGCGCGTCTTTTTGCCGCCGTTGCGCTCAGCTCTGCCGACGTCGCTGCTATGCTGACGTCGCAGTCGACTTCGTGATGATTGGGCGCTTATACTCAATTGTGGAACTGCTGGGTATAAATTCTTATAATACCCACTGAAATCCTTTTGTGAAAAATATTTTATTTGCAAATCTTAAACGGCTTGAACACATTTCCCTTAAAGGGCAAAACTAATATAAAATTTTAAACTGATTTTTATTATTTTCAAATTGAAACTGCATTCCTGTGTGTAAACAAATACATATACAAAGTTTAAACAAATAGAAGCACGGCTTTCCCTCACACCTTTCCGATACCTTATTGGTAACAAAATAATATAATTATTAACTAGCATCAGTGGGAAAACCCAAAAACAGCGTTTGTAAGAATGTCTTGCAGATATTGAAAAATTTTAAAATTAAAAGATTAGAGTTCAATAAAATATTTGCAATACGGAACAGGTTATTTTCGAATGTAATTTATGTGCTCTAATTTATACGCTTTAAACTAGTGTTTATTTTGTAATTTCGCGAAAAAACAAAATTAGTATAAAATTTCTAGGGATAAAGAGAAATAAAAATCGATATTTATTCAATGTCATATTTAGTTATGCATCAAACGCTTTTACTTAAAAAAGATTTTCACAAAAAGCAAATCACTTGAAGTTCTGATACACCTACGGCATTGGTTGGACGGGTTCACCAGCCGTCAAAACCTTAAATATTGTTCTATAGTGTGCCGACCGCAATTTTAGTAGTCCCCAGCGACTCCTTTAAAAGTGACGCTTAAAAATATTATAGATTTACTTTTAAGTCTTCTTTTCGATGAAACTGATAGTTTGGGAGATATGGCTGCCATAATATGGTAGCCGAAAGTTGTTTTGAAGCTCAATTGACCTGCCGCGGCGCATTTGAACCGCTTTTTTGTCGAAACCACGAATAAAAGCGGTGGGCACGATAACTCAAAGTTTACAACCCACATAATTCAAATTTGTTGACACATTTTTAAGTTAATTTTAGGAATTAAGATCAAAAAATTAGTCAAAAGTTCAAGTTTTATTTAAGTCTCTTAGTTTAATTCGATTTGGAAATACACTAACAGAAACAAGTTACTTTCAATTTTCGGATGATCCTGTCACCATCTATGATGTCCACCGGACGGGTGGTTTTTTGTTTGCAGTGTCAGCAAAAATGGTTTCATCAATTTTCAAAGTGCGTGTTTTTGACACGATCAGATCAACAAGGAAGAACGCTGTGGTCGAGTGCGTGGGGGCAAAAGTGAGATTGATATATGCAAGCAGCAAAGAGAGATTGTAAAGCGCCACCTACCACCCATTTCAATATATGGTTATTGTGGGCGTGGCAAGACTTAGGTCAATCGACAGGTAATTAAAAGAACAATACATGCATTGTGAAATGGATTTCAGTTAACACTTTTTTCTTTTATGAAAACTGTAGGAGCCACAGTCTTGGGCGGTTTGTGGCCGTCAGATGGGGCGCGCCATGTTCGTGTAACAAACTTTCGCTGCTTACGAAGAGTAGGAATCTAATTACGATTTGGTCTTGTTTAATATTTTGCAGTTTTTATTTTATTTAAAAAATAGCATTCCTTATAGCAGAGTATTTGGGATTTATTGCAATTTTCGTACCGCAGTCCAAAACATCGTTGCTCTTCAAACCGTACAACAGCTCAGATTCGGTCTGAAATTTCTGTTACAAAATAAATATTAAATAACACGAAAACTAAATCCATCCATACCATTACGTTACCAAAAGAAATATCATTATAATCTTGTGAATCTTCTATATCCAGTACTTCCGCGTTAGAAATAATATGTTTCTTGAAATAGTAGATCGCTGAAGCATCATTACTTTCCAATATACCTTTGAAAATACTTTTCGTTGCATTGTGGTGTAGCTTTTCGTCTGAAAAGTACAATTCTAGAGTGTTCCCGTTAACGTAACTAGAAGCGTAAAATAAAGACGCTATGCGTGAAATTGTGAAATGATCTGCTTTCCTTATAGCCTGTGTTAATAATGGACCACATAGTTCTTTATATAGCTGCATTTGATTATCTTGAGAAAAGTTTCCAGCCGTTGAACATTTACTAAATAGAGCACAATAAGTATTTCCACTTTTTTCTGTTGATAATGGAAATAGTAAAGCACACATTTTTCTAGGTACTTTAATTAAACCCACCAGCTGTATTTTAAAATAAGGCAGATGTTCGTTTCTCAGCTTTTTTAAAGCCACCACTATTCGACACTTTTTCTTTACGAGTATTTCTGTGGGCAACAGGAAGGCGTGGGCTTGGTTGTCGTGGAATATTAAAACTTTCCAATGGGAACTGTGCAACAGGCGCTGGCTCTCAATAGATATAAGGTTAAACAATGCATAAATGCAACCTGCGCGAAGACCCTGATCCTGCGCCAGCTGTAACTGCACAGCGACGCTGTGACAGCTAGGTACGTGGCTATGGAATTCTACAGACATTTTAAGTACCGCACTAAATATGTTGACGTCTTTACTTACAGAAATTAGTTTTTGCATTTCGTACTCCTTCTGTAGCTCTCGCTCAAACAAATGTTGCTGCCTTTTTTCAAACCGCGAGACTATGGAATTTTGTCTCAATCCCATTGGGCGATTTAAGTCTGAAGCCAAAATTTTTAGAATCGGACCAGATGATTTCTGTATAGGTAAGTTAAAGCCAATGCAGTAAAATATGTTATTGTCGCTCAGACAGGCCAATTCTTTTCTATGGTCTACCCAAGTGCAGGCCTGAATGCCGATTACTGGCTTAATCAAGGTGTGGACAAAGCACTCGTCAAACTGGATGTTGTACATAAATCTCAGTCGCACCAGCTGATCTCCGTCCGTGTAGTATATGTCACCATTGTCACTTGTCGCATCGTAATCCATCCATTCAGAACCAGTGTGATAAATCTGACTTTGTTTTATTGCAAGAAGACTAGATACGTACCACATGTCAACACTACCACTGCTGAGGACAACCAAACAAAGGTTCTCAATTGGTAGGAGGCGAATACATCTTACATGAGATGAGTACACGCATAGTAGCTCAATGTGGTAGCCTGGATATGAACTCTCTGATAAACCAGTAATATTAAAAGTCAAAACAAAAACATGTCCAGCTATGCTGAAGATGTGAACGTAATGCGGTTGTTCCTCTTTTAACCCAAGCAGGTTCTGCACAAACTGTTTTTCCTCTTCAGTGACCTTTAAAGCGGTAAGAGTGTACTCGTCATGCTGCCACTCGCACTGAAATATGTTCTTATCGTCAAAAGTAATATCGAATGTATATTGCAGTGTGGACTTGACGTTTTCGAAGCTAGGAAGATCAAGATACATCTGTAACAGCAGGCGTTGATCCTCCACTTTTATCACGCTAAATCCATCATTTAGAACAGCTAAACAGCGGACTCCACTGACACATTTTATTAAATTTAAGGCCTTGATTGAGCCGAAGCAGTAGACATCTCCATCCGACATAAGCATAACCGTGTTGTACTTTAAAGTGTGCACGCTCCTGATATAGTGTTCTCCCAACATGGGCAGTGGAACTCGCACCATATCCATTTTAGTCCTGGTGTTATCTTTACGGTTCTTGAAGCGTAAGTTTAGCAAATAGTACTTGTTCCATGTGATAAACACAGACTTGCCGGCATGCGCTGCAGACACAATGAGTCCACATGCCAAAAAAAGGGTGTCATCCTTAATCAACCATGGGTTTTCATTTACCAGTTCCATGGCCAATGTATTGTCAGTCTCGAAATTAATTGAGGCGCCTTAACAAAATACGGATTAGGCATTATTCTCACTAGGGGAAATCCTAAAAGACAACAACGGTATGAAATTAATCAGAATTCTACACCGTTTTCATTATGGAAGCTTCGCGTTTGCGTCCATTTAAGTGAAGAGGGGTGGAGGGAAAACTTCCGTTTCAGGGCTACAAAATAGAACTACGGTGTCTTAACTACCAGATTCAGCAGAATCAATTTTATTAAGCTTAGTACTCAGATCGGCTAAGATTTTAACTAGTCGAAAAATCTTATTCTTTGTAGTGTGACCGAAGTATTTAAAGTTCACCCGGAATGCGTGTAGCATGGTCTTACTGTCAAGCAGTTGGGTTTATTTTTATTGACAAACGAAAAATTGGAGGATTTTAAAAACACGAATCTGTTGGTTCACAAAGAAATACAAATAAATGGAATGTTCAAGGGATGATATTATTTAATTTAATTAGTAGTTTAAGGCTTCCTTCTCTTGTTTTGGATACTTCGCCGTTTTCTCTGCGCCACTTGCAGTCCAGTTCCGATTCGCAATGTGCCAACATGGGCCTTAAGTGAGTCGGGAAGACGGATTGGGAAATGGGTTGTTCCGCTGATGCTGCAGGAAGTCGCCCAGCATTCTGGCAATGGCTGGTAATAGCTCATCCAGGTGTCCCTTAGCGGGCGGCCTTTTTTCCTCCTTCCTATATAAGCCAGCGAGTTCTCCATCTCCTCATAAGCTCTCAAGAAGCTGGTGGTGGTGGAGACCTGTGATTCCCCTATGGAGAGCTCGTCGGAGATCGTATGGTGGCTCTGCTAAAAATATACTTCTATCAGTACAACGTTAAGCCTAGTACTCAGATCGGCTAAGAGTTTTACTAGTCGAAAAATCTTATTCTTGTTGTGTGACCGAAGTTTTTAAAGTTCACCCGCAATGCATGTGGCATAGTCTTACTGTCAAGCAGCTGGGTTTGTTGCCAGACGGAAAACAAATCAATTGGAGAAATTAAATAAGGAGGACTCTGCTGGTACACAGAGAATTAAAAAAAAAATGTAATGTTCAACGAATGTTTTTATTTTTGTAAATTAGTAGTTTAAAGCTTCCTTCTCGTCCCACGGATGCTTCGCCATCTTTCCCGCTCCGCCGCAGTCCAGCTCCGAGTAACAAAAGGCATATTGGACCTTGAGGAAGTGGGAGCCGGATTGGGAACGGGGTTGATCCGCTAATGCTGCTGGAAGTCGCCCAGCATCCTGGCAGGGGCTGGCCATGGCTTCTCCAACTGTTCCTTAGTGGGCGCCCTATTTTCCTCCTCCACATAGAAGACAGCGCGTCCTCCAGCTCCGCTTAAGCTGTCGGGCTCAGATAAAAAGAAATGGCGATTAGTAATTGACTATCATCAGATCAATAAAAAACTATTGTCTGATAAGTTCCCTCTACCTAGAATTGATGACATTTTAGACCAACTAGGTAGAGCAAAATATTTTTCATGTCTCGACTTAATGTCAAGTTTTCACCAAATCGAGCTTGAAAAAAGCTCTAGAGATATAACGTTCTTATCAACAAGCCATGGTTCGTATCGCTTCACGCGATTACCATTCAGCTAGAAAATAGCTCCAAACTCTTTTCAGAGAATGATGACTATAGCATTCTCTGGACTAGATCCTTCTCAAGCATTTCTTTACATGGATAATCTAATAGTCATTGGTTGTTCCGAAAAACATATGCTTAAAAACTTATCTGATGTTTTTGAGAAATGTAGGAAATACAACCAGAAATTACATCCTGAAAAATGCTCATTTTTAATGCATGAAGTAACTTTTCTAGGACATAAATGCACTGATAAAAGAATCTTGCCCGACAGCGCTAGAAGATTTGTTGCATTCTGCAATTACTACTGATGTTTTATTTAAAACTTTGCCGACTATTCTCGTCACATAACTAAGTTATGCAAAAAAAATGTAAAATTTGAATGGACAGCTGACTGCCAGCATGCGTTCGAACATCCTAAATCGGCTTTAATAGAACCAACATTGTTACAATACACAGATTTCAGTAAAGAATTTTACATAATAACAGATGCTAGTGAGCAAGCTTGTGGAGCATTTCTAACTCAAAAGAAAAGTGGACTCCAACTCCCAGTTGCATACGCATCAATATTGTTTACAAAGGGTGAAAGTAACTAAAGTACAACGGAACAAGAACTTACAGCAATTCATTAGGCAATAACACACTTCAGACCATCACTGTCAAAACACATCACAGACCACTTACGTACCTATTTTCCATGATAAATCCGAGTTCCAAACTCACGCGAATAAGGCTTGAATTAGAAGAGTTCGACTTCACTGTAGACTATTTAGAGGGTAAAGATAATTACGTAGCAGATGCGATATCGAGAATAACCATCGAAGAGCTAAAAGACATTACCAGAAATATAAATAAAGTCACTACAAGATATCAAAGTAGACAGAAATCCTGCGCAGGAGAAAAAGAAATAGAGTTGCCTAGGCAATCTATAGAAAAAGCTTCAAAGCCCAACGTATACGGAGTCATCAATAATGACGAAGTTCGTAAAGTAGTGACCTTGCACGTAAATAATATGACCTGTTTCTTCAAACATGGAAAACAAATTACTGCAAGATATAATGTTAACGATTTATTTACCAATGGAATTGTTGACTTAGGTCAGTTCTTCCAAGGGCTTAAAATGCAAGCCGGTATATATAAAATCAGCCAATTAGAAGTGCCACCGTGGGATAATATCATTGAACAAGTAGATAGATGATTTTAAAAAAATAAAAAAAGACACTGAAATCATTGAGAGTAGCGCTACTCAATCCGGTGACAGGATTGGGGCGCGAGCGAAAATTGGGTAGACCTTCAGCTTTTTTTGGTTCTGGATAATATGCTTAGGTTAGGTTTGGTTAGGTAGGAGTGGTTGGAGATTAGTTAGTAATCCCCGCACTTAGGCCACACTGGGCCCCTTGTGGTACCACGTGATCTCTGAGCAGATCCTTTTCCCT
This sequence comes from Drosophila subpulchrella, assembly GCF_014743375.2. Classification (NCBI taxonomy): domain Eukaryota; kingdom Metazoa; phylum Arthropoda; class Insecta; order Diptera; family Drosophilidae; genus Drosophila; species Drosophila subpulchrella. The sequence continues at coordinate 255,605 of NW_023665653.1, forward strand.
AGCTCATAGGTTGTTTGCTTATGCGAAGTATTTTGTTCTTCTTAGGAAACATAAGAGTTTTTGAATGTTTACGCCTTGAATGGCCGCAGGGTTCGGAAGTGTGTAGCTTCCTAGGGCTTGAAAGCCCTTTAGGCTATGCGCTGGGCAGAAGCATAGGAGGTGTTCAATGTTCTCCTCTTCGTCTATCTGTTTGCAGCTGCGGCAGAAGTCGTGGTTACTGAGTCCCAGCCTGAGCGCATGAGTCCCTATAAGACAGTGGCCCGTGAGGGCATTTAGGAGAGTGGAGATGTCCTCCCTGCTACATTGTAGGAGAGTTTTTGTTCTTTTCGAGTTGTAGTTTGGCCATGTGAGTCTAGAATTGTGGCATGTTGAGATTGAGTTCCAACGGTTGTTGGAAAGTGTATACAATCTCTGCCTGAGATGGAGCTTTCAGGTAGCCATGGGCATACCCACCGTGTGCTTATCACGAAGGATATCGGCGGTTGTCCAGGCACCCAGATGAGGTTGATTCTCAGATGAGTGGCCATCTCGTTAAGAGATTTGCGGCATTCAGAGATTGTTTTTGAGTTCGTTGTGTAGGAGTCGAGGGCCCTGAGGGCTGCTTGACTATCCGATAAGATGAAGATATCTATGTCTTGATGTACTGACGTGTTCAGGTGGGTAATAGCTTCCTGGATTGCCATGACTTCCGCTTGGAAAACACTACAGTGGTCTGGTAGGCGGAATGAGACTTTTATGTCTAGTTCGGGGGAAAAGACTCCCCCACCTGTTTGGGAGTTAGGCTTGGAGCCGTCTGTGTATATGTTGACGGCGTTTTCGAATTGGTGTGGGAGGTTGTCCCATTCTGTACGGGTGGGTATAAAGATCTTGTATCTTCTTTCGAAGTTGACTATGGGTGGAACGTGGTCTGTACTACGTGGTAAGGGTGGAATGAGACTTTTATGTCTAGTTCGGGGGAAAAGACTCCCACACCTGTTTGGGAGTTAAGCTTGGAGCCGTCTGTGTATATGTTGACGGCGTTTTCGAATTGGTGTGGGAGGTTGTCCCATTCTGTACGGGTGGGTATAAAGATCTTGTATCTTCTTTCGAAGTTGACTATGGTTGGAACTAGTCTGTACTATCATTGGTACTGTTTTGATAGGATATTGGAGTGACCCGTAGAGCCTGTTGTCCATGCCGCTGCTTCGCGGAGCCTCAGTGCTGTTGCAGATGCCCAACTTTTGGCAAGTAGGTCCATGGGTTGGAGATCGAGAATTGTGTTTAGTGCCTCAGTATCGGTAGTGCGAAGCGCCCCATTGATGCAGAGCGCTGCGCTTCTTTGGATCTTGTGAAGGATCCGGAGGTTGCAATTCTTATCTAGAGAAGGCCACCAAACGATGTTTCCGTAGAAGCCAGTGAACTATCGTGGGGGAGAAACCGCACTTCCTCCCTATGGCTTTTTTACAAGCGAAGAAGGCTATGGCCGCTTTGCGTGTGCGATCTAAGATGTTATCTGTCCAGAGGAGCTTTTTGTCAAGGATGACACCTAGGTACTTTGCTTGGTTGCTAAGGGTTAGGCGCGTTTGGTATAGTTTTGGGAGAATTAGATTTGGTACCTTATACTTCCTTGTAAAGAGAACTAGTTCGGTCTTTCCTGGGTTAACTCCCAGTCCACATACAGCCGTCTACCTAGAGAGGGTAAATAGGGCTGTCTCCATTAGATTGCAAAGAGTTTGCGGGAATTTACCCTGCAGTAGGATAACCACGTCATCCGCGTAGGCTACCACTTTAGTGCCCGCCTCTTCTAGAAGTGATAGTAATTGTGATAGAGGTGAGAGTACACCCCCTTGTGGGGTTCCTCTGCTGACATTCCTGGTCGAGTGGGCTGATCCCATAGTGGAGTACACTACTCTGCTGGTTAGCATGGTGTGTATGAGTCCCACTATGGGCCGCTCAATGCCCAGTTCAGTCAGAGCACCAGTAATCGCCGTTGGGGTGACGTTGTTAAAGGCGCCTTCTATGTCTAGAAACGCTGCAAGAGAGTATTCCCTACTGCGGAAACCTCTCTCTATACTGTACACTAGAGAGCGGATCTACCCTTACCCTTACCCTGTTGATCTACCCTTACGGTACGCATGCTGTGCGTCAGAGAGTAGGCTATGGTCGATGGTTAGTCTGATATGGGTGTCAATTAGCCTTTCCAGGGTCTTCAACAAGAAGGAAGAGAGACTTATCGGGCGGAAGTCCTTTGGGTTGGTGTGGAAGGGTTTGCCGGCTTTCGGTATAACAATTACTTTAACGTCCAGCCACCTTCTTGGAATGTGGTTTAGAGCAAGGCAGTCGTGGAAGATGGCTGTCAGCCAGGGTGGGGATATATCTAGTGTCCGTTGTAGCTGGGCCGGGAAGAACCCGTCCCGGCCCGGGGATTTGAAGGGCTTAAAAGAGTTAATAGCCCACTTAATGCGGTCAGGGTTCGAGATGTTGTCTATACTCTGTTCGTCTAAGTTCTCCTCTATGTTGAGGTCCTCCACTACATGGGTGTTCTTAGGGAAGTGGGTGTCTAACAGTAGTTCAAGGGTTTCCTGACTGTTTTCCGTCCAGCTGTCAGCACTGGTTTTTAGATAGCCAATGGTTGCTGGAGATTTTGCTAAAATTGTTCTGAGTCGGGATGCCTCCGCAGTAGAGCTCTTCGTTTTGATATTCTAATTTCCTTTTTGTATAGGCTTAGTTTTGTATGGTATAAATTCCAGGAAGATTCGCTATTGTTTTATTTAGCTCTATTAAATTAAGTTCTACACTCTCTTTAAGGGTTCGCCAGGGTTTCGTCCACCAAGGGGGTTTGTGCTTTGCTTTGACTGTTCTGCTTGGGCAAGTCCTTTTTATGGCCTCACCGCAGATGTCAGTAAAAGTATTAACTAGGTTATCTAATTCTTGACCGTTGAGTACGTGCGTTGGTGGAGCGTGTAGGTTCCTTGTTTGTGGGGAAGACAACAAATATGCCACCCTTATATTTATAATTAATAACGCACGAATAGGTTATATTAAAATGTATAGCGTTTATTCGGAGCGGCAGACGGACTGTGAATGTATAAAAAGCTTGGCTCCAAGATCTTCATATAGACATATGCAGGCTTACAAAGTAGTTGCTGAATAGATAAGCGACAGCTTTAGTGGTGTATGAAAGAAGGCGAAAGATAAGCAGAGAGCGCTGCAGGTACCGTCGTACACCTATGCGCGCATGACTAGGCGCTGGCGATCTGCTCCGAACATACTCCCCCCGTTGGAAGGGGTAAGGTTCCAACTATCTCGGAATCGATGGGCAGAACGGCTAGCTTGGCGACGGCTCTCTTGATCAGACCCGTAGCTGTACGGACCATGGCTACTCTGATGACTCCGTCCCCGCCGGGTATGACTTCCTGGATGCACCCAAGCTGCCATCTCAAGGGTGGAACGTTGTCCTCCTTCAGCAAAACTATGCGTCCAACCTTGATGTTAGACGTTTCGAAGCGCCACTTGCTCCTCTCTTGAAGTAGGGACAAATACTCGCTGCTCCACAAATACTTGCTGCATCTGGGTAACCCGCTGCCATCTGCTGAGGCGGTCTTCGCGGAGATGAGTAATGCCAGGCTCAGGAAACTTAGTGTAGCTGGAACCCTTCAGGAAATGCGCCGGTGTTAGCACCTCAAGGCTTTCAGCATTTTCTGAAATTGGACAGAGTGGACGGGAGTTAAGGATGGCAGAAATCTCATATGCAAGAGTTCTTAATTCATCGATGGCTAAGATGGATGCACCGACGACTCTGTAGAAGTGAAATTTAGCTGACTTCACAGCGGCCTCCCATAAACCACCGAAGTGCGGGGCACGCGGAGGGATGAACTTCCAATCGATCCCATCAGCTAAACAGACGGAAGATATCGATGCTGTGTGCTGCTCGCTCAAAAAGAGCTCTTTCAGCTCGACAAAGTTTGTAGCATTGTCGCTCCAAATGGTACGCGGACTGCCTCTAAGGCTGATGAATCTCCTCAGCGCTGCGATGAAAGAATCCGTCGTGAGATCCTGGACCACTTCCAAATGAGCAGCCTTCGTGGAAAAACAGACAAAGACGGCGATAAAGCACTTGTGGGGTGCCTTATTTCTGGCCTTTGCCTTATGATAGAATGGCCCACAATAGTCCACTCCTGTGGTATGAAAAGCTGGATTAGGCTGCACTCTATTTGCTGGAAGGCTACCCATGACGTGCTCCCAAGTAACAGGTTTCATTCGGAAACATCGGACGCATTTGTTGATAACGCTGGCGACAAACTTGCGGCCTCCAATCGGCCAGTACCTTTGCCGTAATGCGGCAAGCAGCGCCTGCGATCCTCCATGCAAATATTTCTCATGATAATAAACGATGATCGCCTTGGTGACTGGATGATCCTTGGGCAACAGTATCGGATGCCTCGTATCGTAGTCCAAGTTTGCGTTCTGAAGCCTTCCACCCACGCGAAGTAACCCATCGGAGCCGAGTATAGGCCTAAGCGAAACCAGCTTGCTTTTCTGTGGAAACGGCTTGCCCTGGCTAAGAGATCCATACTCCTTCGCCAAGTTAACCTGTTGGATGCTCCTCAGAAGAAGTACAGTTCCAGAGTTGATCTCCTCCACCGAAAGTCGACCTTTTAACGGCGCAGATTTGGCTCTGCAATTTGAAATGAATCGATAAATGTATGCAAATACGCGCTGCAACTTATCGAAAGAGTTGAGGAATTTGCAGTTTGATGAACTGTCTATGCAAACGGCCCCAATTAGAGCCACAGAACGGCGCTCTGGAAGATCCTTTACTGAGTCTAGCAGGGACGGCCAATTTGACGAGCTTTGCAGAAGGAATGGAGGCCCGTTAGCCCAAAGGGAATGTTCCAACAATTCTCTTGGGGTACATCCTCGCGATATGACGTCTGCAGGGTTCAAGCTTGTAGGAACGTGATGCCAAGACATGCCTTTCGTCATCTCCTGAATTTTCGCGATTCTGTTTGATACGAAAACGTTAAACTCCCTCGGAGGTTGCCGAATCCACGCCAACACAATGGACGAGTCCGACCAGCAATGAAAGGTGCAATCGAAATCTATGGCTTCCTTGGCGTTTACGATTAGCTCAGCCAATAAAAGCGCTGCGGAAAGTTCTAATCTTGGAATTGTTAAGGCCTTCAATGGAGCTACCCTTGACTTGGCACAGAGCAGATGGACTTTCGATTCTCCATTGGTCTCCGATCGCAAGTATAGACACGCTCCATAAGCTGACATGCTAGCATCGCAGAATCCATGCAACTCAACGGAAGCCCTTGGTTGCAGTACGAATCGTGGGAATTTTAAGTTCTGTACGACCGATAACTGTGAGGTCAACTCCCCCCATGACGAAAGAATGGGCTCTGGCAGTGCATCATCCCAATCCACGTTCGCACTCCATAGAGATTGCAGAAAAATCTTAGATTTTGTGATAATAGGAGTTATTAAACCGAGTGGATCATAGAATTTGGCAATCGTCGACAATGCAACCCGCTTAGTGGGTCGTTGATTGGTTGGCAGTTGAGAAAAATAAAATAGGAGCTGATCAGAAGATGGATCCCAGACTAGTCCCAATGCCTTGGCGACATCCGATCCATCGTGAAATTTGATTAACTGCTCCTTGTCGCATTCAGACTTTCCCTTCAGGGCTGCTGACTCATTCGAACACCATTTCCGAATTGGAAAGTGGCCTCGCGACAGTAGTTCCTTCACCTGACGACGAATTTCTCTCACCTCCTCAACTGAGTCCCCACCAGATATTAAATCATCCACATAGAAATCTCTACGAACAATTTTTGCTCCAATAGGAAATGATTCCTCCTCATCGTAAGCGAGTTGATGCATGGCTCTTATAGCCAAGAAGGCAGCTGGCTTGGTTCCATAAGTCACCGTGTTCAATTTAAAAACACTCAACTCTTCCGTGGAGCTTTCTCTCCAAACGATGCACTGCAAGAAATCATCCGGGTACGAAACACGCACGCAACAGTACATCTTGCAGATATCTCCACAAAGGGCATCTTTAAAAAATCGAAAGCGAAGCAGTATATTAAAGATTTTTTGTTGAATTGTTGTCGTTCAGAGAGCTACCAGAAGTTGTTTTAGCAGATCCATCAAAAACGACACGAAGCTTCGTACTCGTGCTCTCCTGCTTATGTACGCAATGGTGGGGCAAAAAGAATTGTGTTTCTGGCGGTTCCTTAGTTACAAGAGACATGTGACCTAGATCGATATACTCCCTCAAAAATGCTCTATACTGTGCTTTCAGGGCTGGGTTTCTATCTAATTTAGCTTCCAAACTCTTGAAACGACGACGAGCCAAGCAATAAGAATCACCTAAAGATTCGAATCCGGAAGTGGACAAGAGACGAACAGAGTATTGGCCGTTTCCAAGTCTAATGCAATTTTCATTAAAAAGTTGCTCACATCGCAAGTCTTCCGGCAATAAAGATGGCTTAGACGAAGTGCAGTCCTCAATTTCCCAAAATCGCTTTACAATGGCGGAAAGTGTGTCATCGGAATGATCAGCTGGGTCCTTGATGCTGGCTTGCAAAACCGATTTATGAGTTGGCATGTTCGATGATAACCCTCCAGAGACTATCCAACCAAGCTTGGTGTTCTGAAGAGTTGGCAAAGCCCTATCCAAATGAATTTGTCCCATAGAAATTATTTCGAAAAACAACCCAGCGCCGAGTAAAAGGTCAATTCGTTGTGATTGATTGAAATTAGGGTCAGCCAGTTAAATGTTTTGCGGTATCCTCCACGATGTTGCATTTATATTGAAATGGGGTTGATAATCACACAACCGCTGTGAACGCCGCACGATAGCTTGCATCCCGTGATTGCACAAGAATATCGACAGTCTTATCAGAGATCATGGAATATTCTCCTATCCCTGAAATCGACTTTTGCGATCTTCTATGATTCAAGTTTAGTTGGCTAGCTAAGCGAGAGGTTATGAAGTTTAGCTGGGAGGCCGAATCTAAAATTGCTCGGCAAGGCATGAATGCTCCAATTCTATTTCTAACGTAGATAATAGCAGTTGGAAGCAACACGTAGTCGATCGGCAAAATATTTAAGGTTTTGGGTGGAGGGCTTGGTATATGATGATCAGGATGCGATGATGTATGCGAACATGATACTAATGCTGATGAAGTAGATGGTAATGGCTGAGAGCTCGAGGATGGATCGCATGATGGAGATGAAAATGAGGTTGATGTTGCGGATGGGTCATGGTTCATGTGTAATAATGAATGGTGCTTCATGCGACAATACTTGCAGTGAGTCGACTTGCATTGCTGCAAACTATGCCCCTTGCGCAAACAGTTGAGGCATAGGTGCAACTTCTTTGCTTCTCTATATCGAAGATTCGGACTCAAATTTAAAAATCGAGAACACTTTGGCAAATAATGATCCCGTGCATCGCAAAATAAGCATGTCAAATGATTTGAGTTAGTAGCAGAAGCAATAAGTGTATTTTGGTTATATTTGTGCAAGTTTTTTCCCACCTGCTGGCCTGGTGTTTGAGTTACCAAGGCTTGATCCAAGTTCCATCATCCTGCACCTCTTTTCCAAAAACGATTCCATAGCATCCCAGGTAGACAGCTCAGTGATTGACAAATCCTCTTCCCATTTTTCCCGCGTCCTCCGATCCAGTTTCCGAGTGACGATGTGAATTAAAAGTCCATCCAAAATTTGTTGCGTATTGGCCAGGGTTCGAATTGCTCGCAGATGCGAATTCATGCAATCGCTCAGCTCCCGAAGACCCTTCGAAGATCCCTTCTCGACACCCTTTAAACCGAATATTGCCTGAACATGTGCCTGAAAGTGTAAAACTTTATTATCAAATCGATTAACCAGCAAATTCATAGCCTTTTTAAAATTAGCATTCGAGGGTTCGAGCGAGCGTATGGTTTCCAGAGCCACGCCGCCCAAACTCGAACGCAAATATTGTAATTTTTCAATTTCGCTTAGCTCATCATCATTTCCGATGACCGTAGTGAAAGTCGCAAGAAAATCCGGCCACTCAGAGTAGGATCCATGAAAACGAGCAATTTCCAAATTTGGCAATCGAGGCTTCCTAGATCGAAAAGAAAGATCCGCATTATTAGTGATGTCAATAGATGTTGATTTTGCAGCGGTTGAAGCCGGCAATTGTGACTTGCGATGAGCCGCCAAGCCTCGGTTTAGTTTCGCCTTCACATCCATGAAGACTTCAGCAAATTCAATCCGATGGTCGCTTGAGATCTCTGCAAAATCCAGTCTTTCCAACGATGTCTGCGCAGAATCAAATGCCTGGTTTAAGGAATTGATCCATTCCATTCGCGCCAGCAAATCAGCTTCGTCAAACTGATTAACCGCATCAGCGTTTAAATAGCATTTCATCGAGCCCATTTGCCGTAAAATAGATTGGGTTTTGACTCGGTAGTAGTCGACGTCACTTGTGGATTCATTTTGAGCCCGAACCGAGTTTTCTGTATCAGACATTTTTCAATCACGAGAAAGGAAAAAAATGAAATGAAAATGAAATAAAATAAAATGTCCGACCGCGTTAGAGGCACAAAACACCGTATACCCTTTGCCGCGAAAACGTGAAGGTTAACAAGCGTCGCCGAGATGCAACGGAACCTTTAACTTGGTTGTTGTTGTTCTTGTCGATAAATTGCCTGCCTAGCAACAGCGGATTATGTAACTGGCAAACGAATGTATGTATTGCTATATGTACATATATATATGTAATATGCGCTATTAACAAAGATTAAATGCGATTCACTTTGTTAAGAATTATTTGCACAACACAGTTTTGGTGTTTTTCACAGCGCAAAATGTACAAAAAATCCAACGGTCGGCTGTGCACTTTTGTATGCACATATGTATGTATGTATGTTCGTATGTTTGTGACCGAATGCACGATAACGACAGCGGACCCACATTTCTCGGATCGGAGGGTCGGAATTCCTCAGAGAAGATGGTTTCCCGCTCCGGCGGCTGTATATCAACCTTTCGGATAATGTATTTTAGAGGAACTGTTGGGAATATCTGCTTGATGGCCGAGGCCAGATCGGTCAGAATGACATCAGCGTTCGAGCTGAAATTGCCCGCATCGCCGGTGGTGACGAACGAGTATGGCCGATCGTTGGTAATAATGGAGAAGTGGGTGGACCCCCACAATGTCCAGGTAGTGGAAATGGCATTCGATCTTGGTGGGCACTTTGGCACTGAGCAGATAGACCCTCACGGGAGTAAAAACCAGAACACGATTCTCCGTAGTATGAGATCGATAGTATCCGATCGATAGTATATAATCTGAGATTAGTAATGTTGTCGGCGGGAGGACAGTCTAGAGTTATTATAAATTCTATGTATCGGTGGTCTGAGAATGAGTGCTCGATCCCCACCTTCCACGCTTCTAGCTGGTTAAGTAGGGGATCAGATATTAGTGTAATGTCTAAGACTTCCCTTTTGTTTCTAGTGATGAACGTTGGGTCATTACCTTTGTTGCAGATGAATAGATTTGATTGAAGGAGATAGTCGTATAGTAACTCACCCCTTTCGTTTGTGATTGTACTTCCCCATTGCGTGTGGAGTGAGTTAGCGTCCCCACCCAGGATGAGTTCCTTAGATGAGTGTGTGCTTATGAGTTGATGTGTAGTGGTTTTTGGTAATGGCCCGTCGTTGCCGGCCGAACTTAGCGGCAAAGAAATAAGCACTGCCGGCGCTCAGAGAGAGCAAAGTGCGCGGCTAACTTATTCTATTGAATAATGAATTTTTCACGCCAACCCTAACGCCCACAACGCTTAAATCTGTCTTCCGCCGGTAGGTGGCGCATTTAAATCTCGCTTTGCTGCTTGCATATCTCCATTTCCCTTTGGTTCCTTAAGCTGAGTAACGGGTATCTGATAGTCGAGGTACTCGACTATAGCGTTGTCCCTTGTTTTTAATCTCACAATTTAAATAAATATTGGTCTGCGACAGACTTACCTGGGAATGGTATAGGTATCACTTTTGAATCACTGGTTTATTTTATTTAACTACGTTAATTGCGGGTAATTCTAACTCCTTCACATAAGTAAACGCAAGTGAAAGAAAAAAGGCGCGTGCCTTTCAGAAAAACAAGCAACAACAACAACGGTCCCGCTAATCCGTTGTTGTTCTGTTTTTTGGCATGTCCCGTTTGGTTTATGCACCTTCCATTGCACATAGAAGCAGGGTATTTATAGACATATCCGGCTGTGCAAATCGTTATATATATTTTTAAAGCTTCACATACTAATAAATAAAATTAATAATTATGTACATTTTGTTAAGAAATACAAATATTTTAAAACCCACACCAATTATTTTAATTGGCTGTTTTAACATATACGAAAAAATGTCGCATTATTTAAAAGGCAAGGGTGCACAAAAGTCTAGCTATTTTAATTGCTGTGCCTCCTTGCCTTCACCCACATTTTTCCAGCTAGGACATGGCGAGAGAGGGAGCCCAAAAGTACGTTGTGCCTTCTCTTTGCGGACCCTGACTGAGAGCGCGTCTTTTTGCCGCCGTTGCGCTCAGCTCTGCCGACGTCGCTGCTATGCTGACGTCGCAGTCGACTTCGTGATGATTGGGCGCTTATACTCAATTGTGGAACTGCTGGGTATAAATTCTTATAATACCCACTGAAATCCTTTTGTGAAAAATATTTTATTTGCAAATCTTAAACGGCTTGAACACATTTCCCTTAAAGGGCAAAACTAATATAAAATTTTAAACTGATTTTTATTATTTTCAAATTGAAACTGCATTCCTGTGTGTAAACAAATACATATACAAAGTTTAAACAAATAGAAGCACGGCTTTCCCTCACACCTTTCCGATACCTTATTGGTAACAAAATAATATAATTATTAACTAGCATCAGTGGGAAAACCCAAAAACAGCGTTTGTAAGAATGTCTTGCAGATATTGAAAAATTTTAAAATTAAAAGATTAGAGTTCAATAAAATATTTGCAATATGGAACAGGTTATTTTCGAATGTAATTTATGTGCTCTAATTTATACGCTTTAAACTAGTGTTTATTTTGTAATTTCGCGAAAAAACAAAATTAGTATAAAATTTCTAGGGATAAAGAGAAATAAAAATCGATATTTATTCAATGTCATATTTAGTTATGCATCAAACGCTTTTACTTAAAAAAGATTTTCACAAAAAGCAAATCACTTGAAGTTCTGATACACCTACGGCATTGGTTGGACGGGTTCACCAGCCGTCAAAACCTTAAATATTGTTGTATAGTGTGCCGACCGCAATTTTAGTAGTCCCCAGCGACTCCTTTAAAAGTGACGCTTAAAAATATTATAGATTTACTTTTAAGTCTTCTTTTCGATGAAACTGATAGTTTGGGAGATATGGCTGCCATAATATGGTAGCCGAAAGTTGTTTTGAAGCTCAATTGACCTGCCGCGGCGCATTTGAACCGCTTTTTTGTCGAAACCACGAATAAAAGCGGTGGGCACGATAACTCAAAGTTTACAACCCACATAATTCAAATTTGTTGACACATTTTTAAGTTAATTTTAGGAATTAAGATAAAAAAATTAGTCAAAAGTTCAAGTTTTATTTAAGTCTCTTAGTTTAATTCGATTTGGAAATACACTAACAGAAACAAGTTACTTTCAATTTTCGGAAGATCCTGTCACCATCTATGATGTCCACCGGACGGGTGGTTTTTTGTTTGCAGTGTCAGCAAAAATGGTTTCATCAATTTTCAAAGTGCGTGTTTTTGACACGATCAGATCAACAAGGAAGAACGCTGTGGTCGAGTGCGTGGGGGCAAAAGTGAGATTGATATATGCAAGCAGCAAAGAGAGATTGTAAAGCGCCACCTACCACCCATTTCAATATATGGTTATTGTGGGCGTGGCAAGACTTAGGTCAATCGACAGGTAATTAAAAGAACAATACATGCATTGTGAAATGGATTTCAGTTAACACTTTTTTCTTTTATGAAAACTGTAGGAGCCACAGTCTTGGGCGGTTTGTGGCCGTCAGATGGGGCGCGCCATGTTCGTGTAACAAACTTTCGCTGCTTACGAAGAGTAGGAATCTAATTACGATTTAGTCTTGTTTAATATTTTGCAGTTTTTATTTTATTTAAAAAATAGTATTCCTTATAGCAGAGTATTTGGGATTTATTGCAATTTTCGTACCGCAGTCCAAAACATCGTTGCTCTTCAAACCGTACAACAGCTCAGATTCGGTCTGAAATTTCTGTTACAAAATAAATATTAAATAACACGAAAACTAAATCCATCCATACCATTACGTTACCAAAAGAAATATCATTATAATCTTGTGAATCTTCTATATCCAGTACTTCCGCGTTAGAAATAATATGTTTCTTGAAATAGTAGATCGCTGAAGCATCATTACTTTCCAATATACCTTTGAAAATACTTTTCGTTGCATTGTGGTGTAGCTTTTCGTCTGAAAAGTACAATTCTAGAGTGTTCCCGTTAACGTAACTAGAAGCGTAAAATAAAGACGCTATGCGTGAAATTGTGAAATGATCTGCTTTCCTTATAGCCTGTGTTAATAATGGACCACATAGTTCTTTATATAGCTGCATTTGATTATCTTGAGAAAAGTTTCCAGCCGTTGAACATTTACTAAATAGAGCACAATAAGTATTTCCACTTTTTTCTATTGATAATGGAAATAGTAAAGCACACATTTTTCTAGGTACTTTAATTAAACCCACCAGCTGTATTTTAAAATAAGGCAGATGTTCGTTTCTCAGCTTTTTTAAAGCCACCACTATTCGACACTTTTTCTTTACGAGTATTTCTGTGGGCAACAGGAAGGCGTGGGCTTGGTTGTCGTGGAATATTAAAACTTTCCAATGGGAACTGTGCAACAGGCGCTGGTTCTCAATAGATATAAGGTTAAACAATGCATAAATGCAACCTGCGCGAAGACCCTGATCCTGCGCCAGCTGTAAATGCACAGCGACGCTGTGACAGCTAGGTACGTGGCTATGGAATTCTACAGACATTTTAAGTACCGCACTAAATATGTTGACGTCTTTACTTACAGAAATTAGTTTTTGCATTTCGTACTCCTTCTGTAGCTCTCGCTCAAACAAATGTTGCTGCCTTTTTTCAAACCGCGAGACTATGGAATTTTGTCTCAATCCCATTGGGTGATTTAGGTCTGAAGCCAAAATTTTTAGAATCGGACCAGATGATTTCTGTATAGGTAAGTTAAAGCCAATGCAGTAAAATATGTTATTGTCGCTCAGACAGGCCAATTCTTTTCTATGGTCTACCCAAGTGCAGGCCTGAATGCCGATCACTGGCTTAATCAAGGTGTGGACAAAGCACTCGTCAAACTGGATGTTGTACATAAATCTCAGTCGCACCAGCTGATCTCCGTCCGTGTAGTATATGTCACCATTGTCACTTGTCGCATCGTAATCCATCCATTCAGAACCAGTGTGATAAATCTGACTTTGTTTTATTGCAAGAAGACTAGATACGTACCACATGTCAACAGTACCACTGCTGAGGACAACCAAACAAAGGTTCTCAATTGGTAGGAGGCGAATACATCTTACATGAGACGAGTACACGCATAGTAGCTCAATGTGGTAGCCTGGATATGAACTCTCTGATAAACCAGTAATATTAAAAGTCAAAACAAAAACATGTCCAGCTATGCTGAAGATGTGAACGTAATGCGGTTATTCCTCTTTTAACCCAAGCAGGTTCTGCACAAACTGTTTTTCCTCTTCAGTGACCTTTAAAGCGGTAAGAGTGTACTCGTCATGCTGCCACTCGCACTGAAATATGTTTTTATCGTCAAAAGTAATATCGAATGTATAAATTATTTATTTCGTAGGGGTTGGCTGGCGGGCAGGTCCCACGCAGCAGTCACTAATTGTTATATAGTACAGATCGGCTGGCGGGCAGGTCCCACGCAGCAGTCACTAATATCAGTCCCAATTCTTATGGGCAAGGGTGCTGGATCCAGGGGGGATCGCGCGTACTTGATGTTGGTGTATTATCCTGGTTAAGCCGGATTCTTGATGAGCCGGCTGGCTACTCCTATCCACTGAAGATTAGGAAGTTTACGTTGGAAGGGTGACTGCCCTTCTTTACCTGCTGGCCTAGAGACTCAGACAGTGTGAAAATAATAAGTTCTTAACGGCGGTTGCCGTTAATATTGTCAGAGCTTGTGCTCTTTATTCAAGACTTCAAATTAGACTGAACTTAAAGCTAACAAAAATTGGAATCATAGCGGCCACGCAAATATGCTGTGTTTGCCGGCTATGCATGGGCATCCGGCCAGACGCTGTGTCAGCAGTTTTGGCCGGAGCGAGCTGTCGAACGAACGGTCATTGCCGCCGCTCGGTTAACTTAGTTAACTACTCCCCCCTCAGGAATGAGGCCGCCCTCGGCCGACCCTAGTCTGGCAATCATCTCTTTTAGCTGGGCCGTAGTTCTTCTGGCCTGGGTGAATCGCCGATAGGTTAATCCGATGCAGATCAACGCGCAGCATATTGCTCCTGCAATTAGCATTATCTGATACAAGCGATAGTCGTTGACCTCTTCTCCGAATCGTTTGATGTGTTCCAAATTACGTTCACTTAATCGATGAAGGTATGGAAGACTAAGGATGTTTCGTTCCATAGTGATGTTCAGAGAAGGCGAGCTGGCTACTCCCGGAGCCCTTTTCTGGGCTGTGTCCTGATTAGCAAACCGGGTTTCGTTGACTGTGGTACTCTCAATGAAGGTGATGAGGTAGGTACCCTGTACGTGGACGCAAGTGCCATTGTCCACACACACATGAGCCGGGCGATCATTTACAATAACAATTCCATCGTCAACATAAGTGACGGGATGCAAGTCGCTTTGTTGAATTTCGCAGTGCGCAGCGCCTCCAGCGTGGAGCTCCTGGGCGCACGAACTTCTTAGTGCCAGTTGGCAAAATGTGGCCCCTGGTGTTACGGAGCAGTTTTTTACCGTGCGAATCTCCCCATTGCATTCCGCTATTATATTATCTTCCAGCCTGAGAATGGTGCCATGATGTGACACAGGAAAAACGGTAATTTTGTTGCAGGCTGACTTAATTTTAGGAAATTTAATAACAAAGTGTAAGATGTTAATGGATTGTAAAACTTTTACGGACGCTACGGACAAAACATCTTTGATGGCGGTCTCCGTGGGCTCTTCTATCCACACACTTTCTAGGTCTGCATGATCTAGTATGCTAGGGCTAACGACATTAATTTTCGCAAGGGCGACTGCAAGCATCAAATTCTGCAGGTCCATTACCATCATCCTATTACGAGCTAGTAACATCTCGAATAGGTGTCCCGTATCAATTTGGGATTCCTTAGCCGACCTCAGAAGTTGATTGACAGTAGTGGATATTTTATTGATTTGGTCTTGGACTTTGGTATTAATATTTAATTGCCTATTGTTTGCATCAATGAGTAGAAATTCGTTGAATTTAATTTTTTCAAAATCCTCGGCGTCCGGCGTTCCCGCCACTACCTTTAAGGCTTTACGTAGGAAGTCTAAACTCCTGGCCACTCTATGGCCTCAGGTCACGCAAGTGAGCGGTATCAACGCTCAAAAGTTTTTGCATATGCGATTGTGGGAACCTGTCGGTCATCCCGTCTGTCTCTTCCACCACGCGCCTATACTCCGAGAGATTCGCTGAGTGTCTTACAAATGCGAACTCTTCCCATACCAAAATTCGACCATCAACGATGGGAATGTATTTGGCTTTTGAGTAGTCTGTTATGTGCGCCGAAGCTACGGTCAAGAAGAATAGCAGGGGTATGATTGTAAACCTGTAATTCGGATATACTGTATTGTTTGTTAAAGACGGGTTAACCCACCACCAAAGCACAGAAAAAGCAGTATGATTAAAAATAATAGTAATGAAAAGCTTACGCCAAGTGGCTAGGTATAAAAGTAATAAAAAATGAAATGTGGACCACCCTCCCCTTAATAAGGACTGTGGTCCCCATGTCCGCTTCCACCGTTTTTTCTTCGCATAACGGCGAAAGCTTGTTTCCTAGTCTCCTGTTGGATTTTACTAAGACTTTGTCGCCGGCATTGAATACTCTGTTCTGCCGGGAGGCATTTTCCCTGCTTCTTAGCTTGTCCTGGGCAAGCCTTATTCTACCCTCTATATCGCACTGTGGGTCATTCGATTGAGTGACTACCACGTCGGCGGGCCTCTTACCGATGACCGAATGGATAGATTTGTTGTATTTTGTCGTGGCCAGTAAAATCAACTCTACAGTGTCGCTGATGCCTTTGTCGATTTTGAGGCATCTGGCAAGTTCCACCAGAGTGCTGTGGAAGCGTTCCACTTGTCCGTTCGAGACGCTGTGAAGGGGCGGCGCATTCGAGACGCTAACGCCGAAGTGGTTTTCCAGCATGGTCAAAATAGTGTGCGAATTCAACGACGGTTCATTGTCGCAATAGATAACCTTAGCTTTGGGGAAAACGTTCAAGAGTTGTAATAGGGCCGGTTTGAGATCCTCTATTGTTATAGAGGGAATCGGTTGGACCATTGCAAACTTTGAAAACTTGTCAATGCATGTGAGGAAGTATTTCTTGTCTGTAGAGAAAATGTCTATGTGCAGCATTTCCCCCACCTGCGATGGGACTGGCGTTTCGCCGAGTTCCTGTTTTTTTGGATGTCTGTCATATTTGGCTCTCGCGCATGTCTTACAGTTTGAGACGATTTCGCTGGCCAATTTTGCCATCTTCGGGAAGTAGTACTCGGAGAGCACTTGCTTCACATTTTCCTGGGCCGATCTATGGGCCCTATTATGCTCAGCTGTGATAATTTCCCGCCTCTCAGCAACTGCGAAAATGTCTGTTACTTGACTTTTGCAGTACCAAAATTTTGTTGCTGGAAATTGCCGCACCAGCTGGTCCTGTACCATGGCCAACGTGTGTAGGTCACAATGGATGGCGTTTACGCCATTAGGAACAATAATATCTGCGATTTCTCTAAGCAACGATTCTTTGCACGAGAAGCTAACTAAGTGACGCCTTTTGTTCCCAAACAGTATGAAGCTGCGTTTCGATGGGGAGCGCGCCTCTTCGAGAACCAATTGGTTCTGGAAGCAATTCAGCGGTTTGTCCGTAGAATCAATGGTGTGGGTCAGGGAGAGTTCGCTGTGTATCGTGGCTATGCATGATTCAGCTTCCTGCTCTTCCATGGCATTGAGTTGTTGTCTGGACAGCGCGTCCGCGACCAAGTTCTCTTTGCCAGGCTTATAAAAAATACGCGCACCTGAGTCATCAATGCGCGCCTTCCACCTCTTGATTTTAGCGTTCGGATTCGATTCCGAGACGGCAAAGGTTAAGGGCTGATGATCAGTAAAGATATTTATGTCTTTTACTGCGTACAGATAGTGCCGTAATTTGGCTAATGCCCAAATAATAGCTAACAATTCCCTTTCATTTGTAGCATAATTTATTTCCCTGTCCTTCAATGTCCTTGAGATCATTGTGATTGGCCGACCCTCTTGGGACAATACCGCGCCAATGCCATAGGCTGATGCATCTGTCGTTAGATCAAATGCTTTTTTATAATCAGGGTATCTTAGCATGACGTCCTCAGATGCCAAGATATTTCGCAGCTTCTGAAACGCTTGTTGCTGCGCCTCAGAGAACTGGACGGAAATGTTCCGTGACCTATGTCTACTAACCGTTCCGTTTTCCCCTTTCAGGATGTCCGAAATGGGTCTTGCTATTGCCGCAAAATCCTTTATGAAACATCTGTAGTAGCTTGCCAGGCCAAGGAATGATCTGACTTCAAACACGGAAGTCTTTAATGGCTTTGACCTTCTCTGGGTCAGTTGTTGCACCGTTGCTGGTGACTATGAATCCCAAAAAGCCTACGCTCTTTTTAAAGAAGCGTGATTTTTCTACAGACACCCTCATGTTTGCTTCGTAGAGGTTCTTTAAAACCCAATCTACGTGTGTGACATGTGATTCTTCATTTTCAGAAAAAATAATCACATCATCCACGTATACATAGCAAAATTTGCCGATTTGCTCTCGCAAAATGTCGTCAATAGACCTCTGAAAAATGCTGGCAGCATTTTTCAGGCCAAAAGGGAGTCTGCGAAATTCATATTTCCCTCCGTTTACCGAAAAGGAAGTTTTTTCGCGATCACGCTCTGCGAGCATGATCTGGTGGTATCCTGACTTAAGGTCCAATGTTGTAAAATATTTGGCCTTGCCTAGGTTTCCCAATATCATGGAGATATTTGGCATGGGGTATTTGTCGGATACCGTTCTTTCATTTAGCTTGCGAAAGTCAATTACTAGTCGCATGTTTTTGTTGCCCGTTTCATCAGTGCCCTTTTTGTCCACTACCCATATTGGGTTGTTGTACGGAGACACGGATTTCTGGATTATGCCGTTGTCCAACAGATTTTGTATTTCCTTGTTAACAAAATCGGATACAGTTTTGCATAAATAGGTTCTTCGTCTATTGTTCTTATTGTGGCTACTACCGAAGTGTTATACGGTAGTGCCTCATTAGGGTCCGCAAATGCCCTTTTTCTGCTTTTAAGCATTTTTATAAAGGCATCTTTGATTGCAGGGGGTGGATCAGAGCAATCTACTTTAGTAAAATTGACATCAGCACAGGTATGGAAGGAAATTTCTTCGACTTCCGTACCCCATTTAAGACTCCCAGATTTTAAACAAAGCGATGCCCCAGCCTGTGTTAACAGGTCGAGGCCGATTATCCCATCGAACGTTGATAGGTCCGATAGAATAAAGAACGTTGCTCTTATATTAAAAATTGAGACAAGGCATTTCTGTGTTATTTGTGTTGTTCCATGGATTGAATGAATATTGAAAGGGGTTTCTACTGGACGGACGCCTTTTAGCCCCTTGTAAGGTCTAATAAAGTTTTTAGAAGCGCCCGTGTCTATAAGGAATTTCATGGAAGTCCCCGCTTCTCTTCGTCTGAGGACGGGTAGCAGGGATTTACTCCTAAAAAATTGATGGCATCCGAATCATATTCTGTGATGGCGTCATCATCAATTTTTTGCACCGCACTAGAGGCCGCTGTGGTGTATGTATCACCAGTTTTGTCAGCGCTCTGGGCAATATGATTCACCCTTTGCCTTTTTTGTGGGTGCGTTTTGTCGGACGCCGCCGGCTTCCTGTTCAGGTATGCCGGGGCCTGTGATGGTTTCAACAGTCTAGACAGTGATGGATCCACTTCCATGGGTTCCGGAGTGCCTCCATGGTGCCCATCGCCGCGTGGAGCAGGGTGCACCTGTGCCTTATACTGTTTAGTAAAGTGTGGACTTTTCCCAGCACTTACTTGCGTGTATGCCTGTTGGGATGTTCGCTGGCGTTCTTGCGTCTTAGGATTTGTTTTCCTGTCCCTATCCTCCTGACTCTTTGCAAACGACGATGCAAACGTGTACTTCTCGTGGTTTGCTTCCACCTCTTGAGCTAGAGCCAGAGCCGTTGGCATGTCCTTCGGCTTTGCCGAGAAGAGGACATCTGTGAGGTTGCGCCTAAGTCCCGAAATAAATACACGGAGTGCATCATCCCGGAATTTGTCGCATAAAACTTTTGCCGCCGACCTTGTTGGTGAGCAAGGTCAGTTTTTTTTTCGACCTCGTCATAATACTGCAAGAGTGTTAGGCTTCCCTGTCTGAGGGTGCCCATCTCCTGCTCGATTACGTGGATCTGGCGTTTGTCGCTGTATGTAAAATCGAGCCGATTTATGATCGCATCGAAATTCAACACAGTGCCGAACGAAGACAGCATTGCATCGGCAGGGCCTCTTATTTTACTCCTAATAATAATAACTGCCTGATAATGGCGGGAGCTATCCACATAATTTCTAAAAATATAATATGCGGCTACTGCCGCTTGCCGCCAAGAGACGTATGCATCCTGTGCTCCCGTAAATTCGGGCAGGCACTTAACGGCGTCCAGGGGCTCGTCACATTTAACACTATTTTTAATATCTATGGGCTCGTAGGCTTTAATCTGAGGGGCTTCCGCTTGAGCGGGAGCGATTTGTACCGCATTAACCTGGGCGGCCAGCTGCTGTATGGCTTGGCGTAGTTCGTTTTCCCTACGCTGGCTCTCCAGGGTTGCCTCTTGAACGGCATGGGCAACTGCCGCCTGTATGGTGGCTGTCATTTGTTCCATACTAAAAGCCATGTTTACAGCTGAGGGAATATTAGCGCGTACACGTTTCGGTGTAGAAGTTCTGGCTGGGCCTTCGGTCTCAGAATCAGAGCCGCTGGAGATTTGTTTATTATTCCTATACTGCTGAAATGGATTGTTCATGAGGGTCTGCAATTACAAAATCGCCCTGAAGAGTAAAAGCATGGTCAAGCTGTATGCTTGTGCAGGCAGCTGGCCTGTCGAGGGGGACGCGGGGGCTGAGTCGCCGCTTTGCTGTTCAGACTGAGTTGTTGCCTTGCCAGGCAGTGACAAGGTGAGGGGTGCGCGGGTACTGAGCCTCCGCTATGGCAAACCAAGAAAATGAAAAACAACAATTGCCACACAAATGCATGCGCGACCGTATCGGGTTCGCGGATGTGGGGTGAGGAGACAATAAAACCAACAAGACTGCGTAGCTAACGCTGAGAATACAAGATATTCGGTCGGGATATTTAAAGATTGTAATTTTTTCTTTATGACTGCACTAAAATATTGGTTTATCTATTTGCAAAAAAAAGATTATAGCATGCAAACAATACGCAATAAAATTTGGTAATATTGTCAATATGTCACCATTAATACTATATTTGGTTAAAATATATTTATTATATAAGATTTAAAAAATTTTATTTTCTTTTATTTCGAATTTATTATAAAAGAATTGTAAATGTCAATCAATTAATGAGAGTAAATTTACGAAATTAATGTGAAATGTCAATAATGGAACTGCAGACATTTTTCTGGCAGTGTATTTGATCTTTTACAAAATGAATGCAGATAGAGGGCATGTGTGAATGAAAATGCTCACTTACATGATTCCCTAGATTTATTGCAATCCGTATTTTACGTTGAGCGCCAATTATTTATTTCGTAGGGGTTGGCTGGCGGGCAGGTCCCACGCAGCAGTCACTAATTGTTATATAGTACAGATCGGCTGGCGGGCAGGTCCCACGCAGCAGTCACTAATATCAGTCCCAATTCTTATGGGCAAGGGTGCTGGATCCAGGGGGGATCGCGCGTACTTGATGTTGGTGTATTATCCTGGTTAAGCCGGATTCTTGATGAGCCGGCTGGCTACTCCTATCCACTGAAGATTAGGAAGTTTACGTTGGAAGGGTGACTGCCCTTCTTTACCTGCTGGCCTAGAGACTCAGACAGTGTGAAAATAATAAGTTCTTAACGGCGGTTGCCGGAGTTTAATATTGTCAGAGCTTGTGCTCTTTATTCAAGACTTCAAATTAGACTGAACTTAAAGCTAACAAAAATTGGAATCATAGCGGCCACGCAAATATGCTGTTTGCCGGCTATGCATGGGCATCCGGCCAGACGCTGTGTCAGCAGTTTTGGCCGGAGCGAGCTGTCGAACGAACGGTCATTGCCGCCGCTCGGTTAACTTAGTTAACTTATATTGCAGTGTGGACTTGACGTTTTCGAAGCTAGGAAGATCAAGATA
Source organism: Drosophila subpulchrella (assembly GCF_014743375.2). Taxonomy (NCBI): domain Eukaryota; kingdom Metazoa; phylum Arthropoda; class Insecta; order Diptera; family Drosophilidae; genus Drosophila; species Drosophila subpulchrella. The sequence continues at coordinate 277,298 of NW_023665653.1, forward strand.
CATCTGTAACAGCAGGCGTTGATCCTCCACTTTTATCACGCTAAATCCATCATTTAGAACAGCTAAATAGCGGACTCCACTGACACATTTTATTAAATTTAAAGCCTTGATTGAGCCGAAGCAGTAGACATCTCCATCCGACATAAGCATAACCGTGTTGTACTTTAAAGTGTGCACGCTCCTGATATAGTGTTCTCCCAACATGGGCAGTGGAACTCGCACCATATCCATTTTAGTCCTGGTGTTATCTTTACGGTTCTTGAAGCGTAAGTTTAGCAAATAGTACTTGTTCCATGTGATAAACACAGACTTGCCGGCATGCGCTGCAGACACAATGAGTCCACATGCCAAAAAAAGGGTGTCATCCTTAATCAACCATGGGTTTTCATTTACCAGTTCCATGGCCAATGTATTGTCAATCTCGAAATTAATTGAGGCGCCTTAACAAAATACGGATTAGGCATTATTCTCACTAGGGGAAATCCTAAAAGACAACAACGGTATGAAATTAATCAGAATTCTACACCGTTTTCATTATGGAAGCTTCGCGTTTGCGCCCATTTAAGTGAAGAGGGGTGGAGGGAAAACTTCCGTTTCAGGGCTACAAAATAGAACTACGGTGTCTTAACTACCAGATTTAGCAGAATCAATTTTATTAAGCTTAGTACTCAGATCGGCTAAGATTTTAACTAGTCGAAAAATCTTATTCTTTGTAGTGTGACCGAAGTATTTAAAGTTCACCCGGAATGCGTGTAGCATGGTCTTACTGTCAAGCAGTTGGGTTTATTTATATTGACAAACGAAAAATTGGAGGATTTTAAAAACACGAATCTGTTGTTTCACAAAGAAATACAAATAAATGGAATGTTCAAGGGATGATATTATTTAATTTAATTAGTAGTTTAAGGCTTCCTTCTCTTGTCACGGATGCTTCGCCGTTTTCTCTGCGCCACTTGCAGTCCAGCTCCGATTCGCAATATGCCAACATGGGCCTTAAGTGAGTCGGGAAGACGGATTGGGAAATGGGTTGTTCCGCTGATGCTGCAGGAAGTCGCCCAGCATTCTGGCAATGGCTGGTAATAGCTCATCCAGGTGTCCCTTAGCGGGCGGCCTTTTTTCCTCCTTCCTATATAAGCCAGCGAGTTCTCCATCACCTCATAAGCTCTCAAGAAGCTGGCGGTGGTGGAGACCTGTGATTCCCCAATGGAGAGCTCGTCGGAGATCGTATGGTGGCTCTGCTAAAAATATACTTCTATCAGTACAACGTTAAGCCTAGTACTCAGATCGGCTAAGAGTTTTACTAGTTGAAAAATCTTATTCTTGTTGTGTGACCGAAGTTTTCAAAGTTCACCCGCAATGCATGTGGCATAGTCTTACTGTCAAGCAGCTGGATTTGTTGCCAGACGGAAAACAAATCAATTGGAGAAATTAAAAAAGGAGGAGTCTGCTGGTACACAAAGAATTAAAAAAAAACAATGTAATGTTTAACGAATGTTTTTATTTTTGTAAATTAGTAGTTTAAAGCTTCCTTCTCGTCCCACGGATGCTTCGCCATCTTTCCCGCTCCGCCGCAGTCCAGCTCCGAGTAACAAAAGGCATATTGAACCTTGAGGAAGTGGGAGCCGGATTGGGAACGGGGTTGATCCGCTAATGCTGCTGGAAGTCGCCAAGCATCCTGGCAGTGGCTGGCCATGGCTTCTCCAACTGTTCCTTAGTGGGCGCCCTATTTTCCTCCTCCACATAGAAGACAGCGCGTCCTCCAGCTCCGCTTAAGCTGTCGGGCTCAGATAAAAAGAAATGGCGATTAGTAATTGACTATCATCAGATCAATAAAAAACTATTGTCTGATAAGTTCCCTCTACCTAGAATTGATGACATTTTAGACCAACTAGGTAGAGCAAAATATTTTTCATGTCTCGACTTAATGTCAAGTTTTCACCAAATCGAGCTTGAAAAAAGCTCTAGAGATATAACGTTCTTATCAACAAGCCATGGTTCGTATCGCTTCACGCGATTACCATTCAGCTAAAAAATAGCTCCAAACTCTTTTCAGAGAATGATGACTATAGCATTCTCTGGACTAGATCCTTCTCAAGCATTTCTTTACATGGATAATCTAATAGTCATTGGTTGTTCCGAAAAACATATGCTTAAAAACTTATCTGATGTTTTTGAGAAATGTAGGAAATACAACCAGAAATTACATCCTGAAAAATGCTCATTTTTAATGCATGAAGTAACTTTTCTAGGACATAAATGCACTGATAAAAGAATCTTGCCCGACAGCGCTAGAAGATTTGTTGCATTCTGCAATTACTACTGATGTTTTATTTAAAACTTTGCCGACTATTCTCGTCACATAACTAAGTTATGCAAAAAAAATGTAAAATTTGAATGGACAGCTGACTGCCAGCATGCGTTCGAACATCCTAAATCGGCTTTAATAGAACCAACATTGTTACAATACACAGATTTCAGTAAAGAATTTTACATAATAACAGATGCTAGTGAGCAAGCTTGTGGAGCATTTCTAACTCAAAAGAAAAGTGGACTCCAACTCCCAGTTGCATACGCATCAATATTGTTTACAAAGGGTGAAAGTAACTAAAGTACAACGGAACAAGAACTTACAGCAATTCATTAGGCAATAACACACTTCAGACCACTTACGTACCTATTTTCCATAATAAATCCGAGTTCCAAACTCACGCGAATAAGGCTTAAATTAGAAGAGTTCGACTTCACTGTAGACTATTTAGAGGGTAAAGATAATTACGTAGCAGATGCGATATCGAGAATAACCATCGAAGAGCTAAAAGACATTACCAGAAATATAAATAAAGTCACTACAAGATATCAAAGTAGACAGAAATCCTGCGCAGGAGAAAAAGAAATAGAGTTGCCTAGGCAATCTATAGAAAAAGCTTCAAAGCCCAACGTATACGGAGTCATCAATAATGACGAAGTTCGTAAAGTAGTGACCTTGCACGTAAATAATATGACCTGTTTCTTCAAACATGGAAAACAAATTACTGCAAGATATAATGTTAACGATTTATTTACCAATGGAATTGTTGACTTAGGTCAGTTCTTCCAAGGGCTTAAAATGCAAGCCGGTATATATAAAATCAGCCAATTAGAAGTGCCACCGTGGGATAATATCATTGAACAAGTAGATAGATGATTTTAAAAAAATAAAAAAAGACACTGAAATCATTGAGAGTAGCGCTACTCAATCCGGTGACAGGATTGGGGCGCGAGCGAAAATTGGGTAGACCTTCAGCTTTTTTTGGTTCTGGATAATATGCTTAGGTTAGGTTTGGTTAGGTAGGAGTGGTTGGAGATTAGTTAGTAATCCCCGCACTTAGGCCACACTGGGCCCCTTGTGGTACCACGTGATCTCTGAGCAGATCCTTTTCCCTAGCTCATAGGTTGTTTGCTTATGCGAAGTATTTTGTTCTTCTTAGGAAACATAAGAGTTTTTGAATGTTTACGCCTTGAATGGCCGCAGGGTTCGGAAGTGTGTAGCTTCCTAGGGCTTGAAAGCCCTTTAGGCTATGCGCTGGGCAGAAGCATAGGAGGTGTTCAATGTTCTCCTCTTCGTCTATCTGTTTGCAGCTGCGGCAGAAGTCGTGGTTACTGAGTCCCAGCCTGAGCGCATGAGTCCCTATAAGACAGTGGCCCGTGAGGGCATTTAGGAGAGTGGAGATGTCCTCCCTGCTACATTGTAGGAGAGTTTTTGTTCTTTTCGAGTTGTAGTTTGGCCATGTGAGTCTAGAATTGTGGCATGTTGAGATTGAGTTCCAACGGTTGTTGGAAAGTGTATACAATCTCTGCCTGAGATGGAGCTTTCAGGTAGCCATGGGCATACCCACCGTGTGCTTATCACGAAGGATATCGGCGGTTGTCCAGGCACCCAGATGAGGTTGATTCTCAGATGAGTGGCCATCACGTTAAGAGATTTGCGGCATTCAGAGATTGTTTTTGAGTTCGTTGTGTAGGAGTCGAGGGCCCTGAGGGCTGCTTGACTATCCGATAAGATGAAGATATCTATGTCTTGATGTACTGACGTGTTCAGGTGGGTAATAGCTTCCTGGATTGCCATGACTTCCGCTTGGAAAACACTACAGTGGTCTGGTAGGCGGAATGAGACTTTTATGTCTAGTTCGGGTGAAAAGACTCCCCCACCTGTTTGGGAGTTAAGCTTGGAGCCGTCTGTGTATATGTTGACGGCGTTTTCGAATTGGTGTGGGAGGTTGTCCCATTCTGTACGGGTGGGTATAAAGATCTTGTATCTTCTTTCGAAGTTGACTATGGGTGGAACGTAGTCTGTTCTACGTGGTAAGGGTGGAATGAGACTTTTATGTCTAGTTCGGGGGAAAGGACTCCCACACCTGTTTGGGAGTTAAGCTTGGAGCCGTCTGTGTATATGTTGACGGCGTTTTCGAATTGGTGTGGGAGGTTGTCCCATTCTGTACGGGTGGGTATAAAGATCTCGTATCTTCTTTCGAAGTTGACTATGGGTGGAACTAGTCTGTACTATCATTTGTACTGTTTTGATAGGATATTGGAGTGACCCGTAGAGCCTGTTGTCCATGCCGCTGCTTCGCGGAGCCTCAGTGCTGTTGCAGATGCCCAACTTTTGGCAAGTAGGTCCATGGGTTGGAGATCGAGAATTGTGTTTAGTGCCTCAGTATCGGTAGTGCGAAGCGCCCCATTGATGCAGAGCGCTGCGCTTCTTTGGATCTTGTGAAGGATCCGGAGGTTGCAATTCTTATCTAGAGAAGGCCACCAAACGATGTTTCCGTAGAAGCCAGTGAACTATCGTGGGGGAGAAGCCGCACTTCCTCCCTATGGCTTTTTTACAAGCGAAGAAGGCTATGGCCGCTTTGCGTGTGCGATCTAGGATGTTATCTGTCCAGAGGAGCTTTTTGTCAAGGATGACACCTAGGTACTTTGCTTGGTTGCTAAGGGTTAGGCGCGTTTGGTATAGTTTTGGGAGAATTAGATTTGGTACCTTATACTTCCTTGTAAAGAGAACTAGTTCGGTCTTTCCTGGGTTAACTCCCAGTCCACAGACAGCCGTCTACCTAGAGAGGGTAAATAGGGCTGTCTCCATTAGATTGCAAAGAGTTTGCGGGAATTTACCCTGCAGTAGGATAACCACGCCATCCGCGTAGGCTACCACTTTAGTGCCCGCCTCTTCTAGAAGTGATAGTAATTGTGATAGAGGTGAGAGTACACCCCCTTGTGGGGTTCCTCTGCTGACATTCCTGGTCGAGTGGGCTGATCCCATAGTGGAGTACACTACTCTGCAGGTTAGCATGGTGTGTATGAGTCCCACTATGGGCCGCTCAATGCCCAGTTCAGTCAGAGCACCAGTAATCGCCGTTGGGGTGACGTTGTTAAAGGCGCCTTCTATGTCAAGAAACGCTGCAAGAGAGTATTTCCTACTGCGGAAACCTCTCTCTATACTGTACACTAGAGAGTGGATCTACCCTTACCCTTACCCTGTTGATCTACCCTTACGGTACGCATGCTGTGCGTCAGAGAGTAGGCTATGGTCGATGGTTAGTCTGATATGAGTGTCAATTAGCCTTTCCAGGGTCTTTAACAAGAAGGAAGAGAAACTTATCGGGCGGAAGTCCTGTGGGTTGGTGTGGAAGGGTTTGCCGGCTTTCGGTATAAAAATTACTTTAACGTCCAGCCACCTTCTTGGAATGTGGTTTAGAGCAAGGCAGCCGTGGAAGTTGGCTGTCAGCCAGGGTGGGGATATATCTAGTGTCCGATGTAGCTGGGCCGGGAAGAACCCGTCCGGGCCGGGGGATTTGAAGGGCTTAAAAGAGTTAATAGCCCACTTAATGCGGTCAGGGTTCGAGATGTTGTCTATACTCTGTTCGTCTAAGTTCTCCTCTATGTTGAGGTCCTCCACTACATGGGTGTTCTTAGGGAAGTGGGTGTCTAACAGTAGTTCAAGGGTTTCCTGACTGTTTTCCGTCCAGCTGTCAGCACTGGTTTTTAGATAGCCAATGGTTGCTGGAGATTTTGCTAAAATTCTTCTGAGTCGGGATGCCTCCGCAGTAGAGCTCTTCGTTTTGATATTCTAATTTCCTTTTTGTATAGGGTTAGTTTTGTATGGTATAAATTCCAGGAAGATTCGCTATTGTTGTATTTAGCTCTATTAAATTAAGTTCTACACTCTCTTTTAAGGTTCGCCAGGGTTGCATTCCACCAAGGGGGTTTGTGCTTTGCTTTGACTGTTCTGCTTGGGCAAGCCCTTTTTATGGCCTCACCGCAGATGTCAGTAAAAGTATTAACTAGGTTATCTAATTCTTGACCGTTGAGTACGTGCGTCGGTGGAGCGTGTAGGTTCCTATTGAGGAGATTTTTGTAGTATCCCCAGTTGGTTAATCTTAGATTAGTAATGTTCTCGGCGGGAGGACAGCCTAGAGTTATTGTAAATTCTATGTATCGGTGGTCTGAGAATGAGTGCTCGATCCCCACCTTCCACGCTTCTAGCTGGTTAAGTAGGGGATCAGATATTAGTGTAATGTCTAAGACTTCCCTCCTGTTTCTAGTGATGAAAGTTGGGTCATTACCTTTGTTGCAGATGAATAGATTTGATTGAAGGAGATAGTCGTATAGTAACTCACCCCTTTCGTTTGTGATTGTACTTCCCCATTGCGTGTGGAGTGAGTTAGCGTCCCCACCCAGGATGAGTTCCTTAGATGAGTGTGTGCTTATGAGTTGATGTGTAGTGGTTTTTGGTAATGGCCCGTCGTTGCCGGCCGAACTTAGCGGCAAAGAAAAAAGCACTGCCGGCGCTCAGAGAGAGCAAAGTGCGCGGCTAACTTATTCTATTGAATAATGAATTTTTCACGCCAACCCTAACGCCCACAACGCTTAAATCTGTCTTCCGCCGGTAGGTGGCGCATTTAAATCTCGCTTTGCTGCTTGCATATCTCCATTTCCCTTTGGTTCCTTAAGCTGAGTAACGGGTATCTGATAGTCGAGGTACTCGACTATAGCGTTGTCCCTTGTTTTTAATCTCACAATTTAAATAAATATTGGTCTGCGACAGACTTACCTGGGAATGGTATAGGTATCACTTTTGAATCACTGGTTTATTTTATTTAACTACGTTAATTGCGGGTAATTCTAACTCCTTCACATAAGTAAACGCAAGTGAAAGAAAAAAGGCGCGTGCCTTTCAGAAAAACAAGCAACAACAACAACGGTCCCGCTAATCCGTTGTTGTTCTGTTTTTTGGCATGTCCCGTTTGGTTTATGCACCTTCCATTGCACATAGAAGCAGGGTATTTATAGACATATCCGGCTGTGCAAATCGTTATATATATTTTTAAAGCTTCACATACTAATAAATAAAATTAATAATTATGTACATTTTGTTAAGAAATACAAATATTTTAAAACCCACACCAATTATTTTAATTGGCTGTTTAAACATATACGAAAAAATGTCGCATTATTTAAAAGGCAAGGGTGCACAAAAGTCTAGCTATTTTAATTGCTGTGCCTCCTTGCCTTCACCCACATTTTTCCAGCTAGGACATGGCGAGAGAGGGAGCCCAAAAGTACGTTGTGCCTTCTCTTTGCGGACCCTGACTGAGAGCGCGTCTTTTTGCCGCCGTTGCGCTCAGCTCTGCCGACGTCGCTGCTATGCTGACGTCGCAGTCGACTTCGTGATGATTGGGCGCTTATACTCAATTGTGGAACTGCTGGGTATAAATTCTTATAATACCCACTGAAATCCTTTTGTGAAAAATATTTTATTTGCAAATCTTAAACGGCTTGAACACATTTCCCTTAAAGGGCAAAACTAATATAAAATTTTAAACTGATTTTTATTATTTTCAAATTGAAACTGCATTCCTGTGTGTAAACAAATACATATACAAAGTTTAAACAAATAGAAGCACGGCTTTCCCTCACACCTTTCCGATACCTTATTGGTAACAAAATAATATAATTATTAACTAGCATCAGTGGGAAAACCCAAAAACAGCGTTTGTAAGAATGTCTTGCAGATATTGAAAAATTTTAAAATTAAAAGATTAGAGTTCAATAAAATATTTGCAATACGGAACAGGTTATTTTCGAATGTAATTTATGTGCTCTAATTTATACGCTTTAAACTAGTGTTTATTTTGTAATTTCGCGAAAAAACAAAATTAGTATAAAATTTCTAGGGATAAAGAGAAATAAAAATCGATATTTATTCAATGTCATATTTAGTTATGCATCAAACGCTTTTACTTAAAAAAGATTTTCACAAAAAGCAAATCACTTGAAGTTCTGATACACCTACGGCATTGGTTGGACGGGTTCACCAGCCGTCAAAACCTTAAATATTGTTCTATAGTGTGCCGACCGCAATTTTAGTAGTCCCCAGCGACTCCTTTAAAAGTGACGCTTAAAAATATTATAGATTTACTTTTAAGTCTTCTTTTCGATGAAACTGATAGTTTGGGAGATATGGCTGCCATAATATGGTAGCCGAAAGTTGTTTTGAAGCTCAATTGACCTGCCGCGGCGCATTTGAACCGCTTTTTTGTCGAAACCACGAATAAAAGCGGTGGGCACGATAACTCAAAGTTTACAACCCACATAATTCAAATTTGTTGACACATTTTTAAGTTAATTTTAGGAATTAAGATCAAAAAATTAGTCAAAAGTTCAAGTTTTATTTAAGTCTCTTAGTTTAATTCGATTTGGAAATACACTAACAGAAACAAGTTACTTTCAATTTTCGGATGATCCTGTCACCATCTATGATGTCCACCGGACGGGTGGTTTTTTGTTTGCAGTGTCAGCAAAAATGGTTTCATCAATTTTCAAAGTGCGTGTTTTTGACACGATCAGATCAACAAGGAAGAACGCTGTGGTCGAGTGCGTGGGGGCAAAAGTGAGATTGATATATGCAAGCAGCAAAGAGAGATTGTAAAGCGCCACCTACCACCCATTTCAATATATGGTTATTGTGGGCGTGGCAAGACTTAGGTCAATCGACAGGTAATTAAAAGAACAATACATGCATTGTGAAATGGATTTCAGTTAACACTTTTTTCTTTTATGAAAACTGTAGGAGCCACAGTCTTGGGCGGTTTGTGGCCGTCAGATGGGGCGCGCCATGTTCGTGTAACAAACTTTCGCTGCTTACGAAGAGTAGGAATCTAATTACGATTTGGTCTTGTTTAATATTTTGCAGTTTTTATTTTATTTAAAAAATAGCATTCCTTATAGCAGAGTATTTGGGATTTATTGCAATTTTCGTACCGCAGTCCAAAACATCGTTGCTCTTCAAACCGTACAACAGCTCAGATTCGGTCTGAAATTTCTGTTACAAAATAAATATCAAATAACACGAAAACTAAATCCATCCATACCATTACGTTACCAAAAGTAATATCATTATAATCTTGTGAATCTTCTATATCCAGTACTTCCGCGTTAGAAATAATATGTTTCTTGAAATAGTAGATCGCTGAAGCATCATTACTTTCCAATATACCTTTGAAAATACTTTTCGTTGCATTGTGGTGTAGCTTTTCGTCTGAAAAGTACAATTCTAGAGTGTTCCCGTTAACGTAACTAGAAGCGTAAAATAAAGACGCTATGCGTGAAATTGTGAAATGATCTGCTTTCCTTATAGCCTGTGTTAATAATGGACCACATAGTTCTTTATATAGCTGCATTTGATTATCTTGAGAAAAGTTTCCAGCCGTTGAACATTTACTAAATAGAGCACAATAAGTATTTCCACTTTTTTCTATTGATAATGGAAATAGTAAAGCACACATTTTTCTAGGTACTTTAATTAAACCCACCAGCTGTATTTTAAAATAAGGCAGATGTTCGTTTCTCAGCTTTTTTAAAGCCACCACTATTCGACACTTTTTCTTTACGAGTATTTCTGTGGGCAACAGGAAGGCGTGGGCTTGGTTGTCGTGGAATATTAAAACTTTCCAATGGGAACTGTGCAACAGGCGCTGGTTCTCAATAGATATAAGGTTAAACAATGCATAAATGCAACCTGCGCGAAGACCCTGATCCTGCGCCAGCTGTAAATGCACAGCGACGCTGTGACAGCTAGGTACGTGGCTATGGAATTCTACAGACATTTTAAGTACCGCACTAAATATGTTGACGTCTTTACTTACAGAAATTAGTTTTTGCATTTCGTACTCCTTCTGTAGCTCTCGCTCAAACAAATGTTGCTGCCTTTTTTCAAACCGCGAGACTATGGAATTTTGTCTCAATCCCATTGGGCGATTTAAGTCTGAAGCCAAAATTTTTAGAATCGGACCAATGCAGTAAAATATGTTATTGTCGCTCAGACAGGCCAATTCTTTTCTATGGTCTACCCAAGTGCAGGCCTGAATGCCGATCACTGGCTTAATCAAGGTGTGGACAAAGCACTCGTCAAGCTGGATGTTGTACATAAATCTCAGTCGCACCAGCTGATCTCCGTCCGTGTAGTATATGTCACCATTGTCACTTGTCGCATCGTAATCCATCCATTCAGAACCAGTGTGATAAATCTGACTTTGTTTTATTGCAAGAAGACTAGATACGTACCACATGTCAACACTACCACTGCTGAGGACAACCAAACAAAGGTTCTCAATTGGTAGGAGGCGAATACATCTTACATGAGATGAGTACACGCATAGTAGCTCAATGTGGTAGCCTGGATATGAACTCTCTGATAAACCAGTAATATTACATTTTCAAATTGAAACTGCATTCCTGTGTGTAAACAAATACATATACAAAGTTTAAACAAATAGAAGCACGGCTTTCCCTCACACCTTTCCGATACCTTATTGGTAACAAAATAATATAATTATTAACTAGCATCAGTGGGAAAACCCAAAAACAGCGTTTGTAAGAATGTCTTGCAGATATTGAAAAATTTTAAAATTAAAAGATTAGAGTTCAATAAAATATTTGCAATACGGAACAGGTTATTTTCGAATGTAATTTATGTGCTCTAATTTATACGCTTTAAACTAGTGTTTATTTTGTAATTTCGCGAAAAAACAAAATTAGTATAAAATTTCTAGGGATAAAGAGAAATAAAAATCGATATTTATTCAATGTCATATTTAGTTATGCATCAAACGCTTTTACTTAAAAAAGATTTTCACAAAAAGCAAATCACTTGAAGTTCTGATACACCTACGGCATTGGTTGGACGGGTTCACCAGCCGTCAAAACCTTAAATATTGTTGTATAGTGTGCCGACCGCAATTTTAGTAGTCCCCAGCGACTCCTTTAAAAGTGACGCCTAAAAATATTATAGATTTACTTTTAAGTCTTCTTTTCGATGAGACTGATAGTTTGGGAGGTATGGCTGCCATATTATGGTAGCCGAAAGTTGTTTTGAAGCTCAATTGACCTGCCGCGGCGCATTTGAACCGTTTTTTGTCGAAACCACGAATAAAAGCGGTGGGCACGATAACTCAAAGTTTACAACCCACATAATTCAAATTTGTTGACACATTTTTAAGTTAATTTTAGGAATTAAGATCAAAAAAATAAGTCAAAAGTTCAAGTTTTATTTAAGTCTCTTAGTTTAATTCGATTTGGAAATACACTAACAGAAACAAGTTACTTTCAATTTTCGGATGATCCTGTCACCATCTATGATGTCCACCAGACGGGTGGTTTTTTGTTTGCAGTGTCAGCAAAAATGGTTTCATCAATTTTCAAAGTGCGTGTTTTTGACACGATCAGATCAACAAGGAAGAACGCTGTGGTCGAGTGCGTGGGGGCAAAAGTGAGATTGCTATATGCAAGCAACAAAGAGAGATTGTAAAGCGCCACCTACCACCCATTTCAATATATGGTTATTGTGGGCGTGGCAAGACTTAGGTCAATCGACAGGTAATTAAAAGAACAATACATGCATTGTGAAATGGATTTCAGTTAACACTTTTTTCTTTTATGAAAACTGTAGGAGCCACAGTTTTGGGAGGTTTGTGGCCGTCAGATGGGGCGCGCCATGTTCGTGTAACAAACTTTCGCTGCTTACGAAGAGTAGGAATCTAATTACGATTTGGTCTTGTTTAATATTTTGCAGTTTTTATTTTATTTAAAAAATAGCATTCCTTATAGCAGAGTATTTGGGATTTATTGCAATTTTCGTACCGCAGTCCAAAACATCGTTGCTCTTCAAACCGTACAACAGCTCAGATTCGGTCTGAAATTTCTGTTACAAAATAAATATCAAATAACACGAAAACTAAATCCATCCATACCATTACGTTACCAAAAGTAATATCATTATAATCTTGTGAATCTTCTATATCCAGTACTTCCGCGTTAGAAATAATATGTTTCTTGAAATAGTAGATCGCTGAAGCATCATTACTTTCCAATATACCTTTGAAAATACTTTTCGTTGCATTGTGGTGTAGCTTTTCGTCTGAAAAGTACAATTCTAGAGTGTTCCCGTTAACGTAACTAGAAGCGTAAAATAAAGACGCTATGCGTGAAATTGTGAAATGATCTGCTTTCCTTATAGCCTGTGTTAATAATGGACCACATAGTTCTTTATATAGCTGCATTTGATTATCTTGAGAAAAGTTTCCAGCCGTTGAACATTTACTAAATAGAGCACAATAAGTATTTCCACTTTTTTCTATTGATAATGGAAATAGTAAAGCACACATTTTTCTAGGTACTTTAATTAAACCCACCAGCTGTATTTTAAAATAAGGCAGATGTTCGTTTCTCAGCTTTTTTAAAGCCACCACTATTCGACACTTTTTCTTTACGAGTATTTCTGTGGGCAACAGGAAGGCGTGGGCTTGGTTGTCGTGGAATATTAAAACTTTCCAATGGGAACTGTGCAACAGGCGCTGGTTCTCAATAGATATAAGGTTAAACAATGCATAAATGCAACCTGCGCGAAGACCCTGATCCTGCGCCAGCTGTAAATGCACAGCGACGCTGTGACAGCTAGGTACGTGGCTATGGAATTCTACAGACATTTTAAGTACCGCACTAAATATGTTGACGTCTTTACTTACAGAAATTAGTTTTTGCATTTCGTACTCCTTCTGTAGCTCTCGCTCAAACAAATGTTGCTGCCTTTTTTCAAACCGCGAGACTATGGAATTTTGTCTCAATCCCATTGGGCGATTTAAGTCTGAAGCCAAAATTTTTAGAATCGGACCAATGCAGTAAAATATGTTATTGTCGCTCAGACAGGCCAATTCTTTTCTATGGTCTACCCAAGTGCAGGCCTGAATGCCGATCACTGGCTTAATCAAGGTGTGGACAAAGCACTCGTCAAGCTGGATGTTGTACATAAATCTCAGTCGCACCAGCTGATCTCCGTCCGTGTAGTATATGTCACCATTGTCACTTGTCGCATCGTAATCCATCCATTCAGAACCAGTGTGATAAATCTGACTTTGTTTTATTGCAAGAAGACTAGATACGTACCACATGTCAACACTACCACTGCTGAGGACAACCAAACAAAGGTTCTCAATTGGTAGGAGGCGAATACATCTTACATGAGATGAGTACACGCATAGTAGCTCAATGTGGTAGCCTGGATATGAACTCTCTGATAAACCAGTAATATTACATTTTCAAATTGAAACTGCATTCCTGTGTGTAAACAAATACATATACAAAGTTTAAACAAATAGAAGCACGGCTTTCCCTCACACCTTTCCGATACCTTATTGGTAACAAAATAATATAATTATTAACTAGCATCAGTGGGAAAACCCAAAAACAGCGTTTGTAAGAATGTCTTGCAGATATTGAAAAATTTTAAAATTAAAAGATTAGAGTTCAATAAAATATTTGCAATACGGAACAGGTTATTTTCGAATGTAATTTATGTGCTCTAATTTATACGCTTTAAACTAGTGTTTATTTTGTAATTTCGCGAAAAAACAAAATTAGTATAAAATTTCTAGGGATAAAGAGAAATAAAAATCGATATTTATTCAATGTCATATTTAGTTATGCATCAAACGCTTTTACTTAAAAAAGATTTTCACAAAAAGCAAATCACTTGAAGTTCTGATACACCTACGGCATTGGTTGGACGGGTTCACCAGCCGTCAAAACCTTAAATATTGTTGTATAGTGTGCCGACCGCAATTTTAGTAGTCCCCAGCGACTCCTTTAAAAGTGACGCCTAAAAATATTATAGATTTACTTTTAAGTCTTCTTTTCGATGAGACTGATAGTTTGGGAGGTATGGCTGCCATATTATGGTAGCCGAAAGTTGTTTTGAAGCTCAATTGACCTGCCGCGGCGCATTTGAACCGTTTTTTGTCGAAACCACGAATAAAAGCGGTGGGCACGATAACTCAAAGTTTACAACCCACATAATTCAAATTTGTTGACACATTTTTAAGTTAATTTTAGGAATTAAGATCAAAAAAATAAGTCAAAAGTTCAAGTTTTATTTAAGTCTCTTAGTTTAATTCGATTTGGAAATACACTAACAGAAACAAGTTACTTTCAATTTTCGGATGATCCTGTCACCATCTATGATGTCCACCAGACGGGTGGTTTTTTGTTTGCAGTGTCAGCAAAAATGGTTTCATCAATTTTCAAAGTGCGTGTTTTTGACACGATCAGATCAACAAGGAAGAACGCTGTGGTCGAGTGCGTGGGGGCAAAAGTGAGATTGCTATATGCAAGCAACAAAGAGAGATTGTAAAGCGCCACCTACCACCCATTTCAATATATGGTTATTGTGGGCGTGGCAAGACTTAGGTCAATCGACAGGTAATTAAAAGAACAATACATGCATTGTGAAATGGATTTCAGTTAACACTTTTTTCTTTTATGAAAACTGTAGGAGCCACAGTTTTGGGAGGTTTGTGGCCGTCAGATGGGGCGCGCCATGTTCGTGTAACAAACTTTCGCTGCTTACGAAGAGTAGGAATCTAATTACGATTTGGTCTTGTTTAATATTTTGCAGTTTTTATTTTATTTAAAAAATAGCATTCCTTATAGCAGAGTATTTGGGATTTATTGCAATTTTCGTACCGCAGTCCAAAACATCGTTGCTCTTCAAACCGTACAACAGCTCAGATTCGGTCTGAAATTTCTGTTACAAAATAAATATCAAATAACACGAAAACTAAATCCATCCATACCATTACGTTACCAAAAGTAATATCATTATAATCTTGTGAATCTTCTATATCCAGTACTTCCGCGTTAGAAATAATATGTTTCTTGAAATAGTAGATCGCTGAAGCATCATTACTTTCCAATATACCTTTGAAAATACTTTTCGTTGCATTGTGGTGTAGCTTTTCGTCTGAAAAGTACAATTCTAGAGTGTTCCCGTTAACGTAACTAGAAGCGTAAAATAAAGACGCTATGCGTGAAATTGTGAAATGATCTGCTTTCCTTATAGCCTGTGTTAATAATGGACCACATAGTTCTTTATATAGCTGCATTTGATTATCTTGAGAAAAGTTTCCAGCCGTTGAACATTTACTAAATAGAGCACAATAAGTATTTCCACTTTTTTCTATTGATAATGGAAATAGTAAAGCACACATTTTTCTAGGTACTTTAATTAAACCCACCAGCTGTATTTTAAAATAAGGCAGATGTTCGTTTCTCAGCTTTTTTAAAGCCACCACTATTCGACACTTTTTCTTTACGAGTATTTCTGTGGGCAACAGGAAGGCGTGGGCTTGGTTGTCGTGGAATATTAAAACTTTCCAATGGGAACTGTGCAACAGGCGCTGGTTCTCAATAGATATAAGGTTAAACAATGCATAAATGCAACCTGCGCGAAGACCCTGATCCTGCGCCAGCTGTAAATGCACAGCGACGCTGTGACAGCTAGGTACGTGGATATGGAATTCTACAGACATTTTAAGTACCGCACTAAATATGTTGACGTCTTTACTTACAGAAATTAGTTTTTGCATTTCGTACTCCTTCTGTAGCTCTCGCTCAAACAAATGTTGCTGCCTTTTTTCAAACCGCGAGACTATGGAATTTTGTCTCAATCCCATTGGGCGATTTAAGTCTGAAGCCAAAATTTTTAGAATCGGACCAGATGATTTCTGTATAGGTAAGTTAAAGCCAATGCAGTAAAATATGTTATTGTCGCTCAGACAGGCCAATTCTTTTCTATGGTCTACCCAAGTGCAGGCCTGAATGCCGATCACTGGCTTAATCAAGGTGTGGACAAAGCACTCGTCAAGCTGGATGTTGTACATAAATCTCAGTCGCACCAGCTGATCTCCGTCCGTGTAGTATATGTCACCATTGTCACTTGTCGCATCGTAATCCATCCATTCAGAACCAGTGTGATAAATCTGACTTTGTTTTATTGCAAGAAGACTAGATACGTACCACATGTCAACACTACCACTGCTGAGGACAACCAAACAAAGGTTCTCAATTGGTAGGAGGCGAATACATCTTACATGAGATGAGTACACGCATAGTAGCTCAATGTGGTAGCCTGGATATGAACTCTCTGATAAACCAGTAATATTAAAAGTCAAAACAAAAACATGTCCAGCTATGCTGAAGATGTGAACGTAATGCGGTTGTTCCTCTTTTAACCCAAGCAGGTTCTGCACAAACTGTTTTTCCTCTTCAGTGACCTTTAAAGCGGTAAGAGTGTACTCGTCATGCTGCCACTCGCACTGAAATATGTTCTTATCGTCAAAAGTAATATCGAATGTATATTGCAGTGTGGACTTGACGTTTTCGAAGCTAGGAAGATCAAGATACATCTGTAACAGCAGGCGTTGATCCTCCACTTTTATCACGCTAAATCCATCATTTAGAACAGCTAAACAGCGGACTCCACTGACACATTTTATTAAATTTAAGGCCTTGATTGAGCCGAAGCAGTAGACATCTCCATCCGACATAAGCATAACCGTGTTGTACTTTAAAGTGTGCACGCTCCTGATATAGTGTTCTCCCAACATGGGCAGTGGAACTCGCACCATATCCATTTTAGTCCTGGTGTTATCTTTACGGTTCTTGAAGCGTAAGTTTAGCAAATAGTACTTGTTCCATGTGATAAACACAGACTTGCCGGCATGCGCTGCAGACACAATGAGTCCACATGCCAAAAAAAGGGTGTCATCCTTAATCAACCATGGGTTTTCATTTACCAGTTCCATGGCCAATGTATTGTCAATCTCGAAATTAATTGAGGCGCCTTAACAAAATACGGATTAGGCATTATTCTCACTAGGGGAAATCCTAAAAGACAACAACGGTATGAAATTAATCAGAATTCTACACCGTTTTCATTATGGAAGCTTCGCGTTTGCGCCCATTTAAGTGAAGAGGGGTGGAGGGAAAACTTCCGTTTCAGGGCTACAAAATAGAACTACGGTGTCTTAACTACCAGATTTAGCAGAATCAATTTTATTAAGCTTAGTACTCAGATCGGCTAAGATTTTAACTAGTCGAAAAATCTTATTCTTTGTAGTGTGACCGAAGTATTTAAAGTTCACCCGGAATGCGTGTAGCATGGTCTTACTGTCAAGCAGTTGGGTTTATTTATATTGACAAACGAAAAATTGGAGGATTTTAAAAACACGAATCTGTTGTTTCACAAAGAAATACAAATAAATGGAATGTTCAAGGGATGATATTATTTAATTTAATTAGTAGTTTAAGGCTTCCTTCTCTTGTCACGGATGCTTCGCCGTTTTCTCTGCGCCACTTGCAGTCCAGCTCCGATTCGCAATATGCCAACATGGGCCTTAAGTGAGTCGGGAAGACGGATTGGGAAATGGGTTGTTCCGCTGATGCTGCAGGAAGTCGCCCAGCATTCTGGCAATGGCTGGTAATAGCTCATCCAGGTGTCCCTTAGCGGGCGGCCTTTTTTCCTCCTTCCTATATAAGCCAGCGAGTTCTCCATCACCTCATAAGCTCTCAAGAAGCTGGCGGTGGTGGAGACCTGTGATTCCCCAATGGAGAGCTCGTCGGAGATCGTATGGTGGCTCTGCTAAAAATATACTTCTATCAGTACAACGTTAAGCCTAGTACTCAGATCGGCTAAGAGTTTTACTAGTTGAAAAATCTTATTCTTGTTGTGTGACCGAAGTTTTCAAAGTTCACCCGCAATGCATGTGGCATAGTCTTACTGTCAAGCAGCTGGATTTGTTGCCAGACGGAAAACAAATCAATTGGAGAAATTAAAAAAGGAGGAGTCTGCTGGTACACAAAGAATTAAAAAAAAACAATGTAATGTTTAACGAATGTTTTTATTTTTGTAAATTAGTAGTTTAAAGCTTCCTTCTCGTCCCACGGATGCTTCGCCATCTTTCCCGCTCCGCCGCAGTCCAGCTCCGAGTAACAAAAGGCATATTGAACCTTGAGGAAGTGGGAGCCGGATTGGGAACGGGGTTGATCCGCTAATGCTGCTGGAAGTCGCCAAGCATCCTGGCAGTGGCTGGCCATGGCTTCTCCAACTGTTCCTTAGTGGGCGCCCTATTTTCCTCCTCCACATAGAAGACAGCGCGTCCTCCAGCTCCGCTTAAGCTGTCAATTAGCTGGTGGTTTGGTATACGGAGTCCGAATGGAGAGGTCTTCGGAGCTCATATTATTGGTGGTTCTGCTAAAAAGATTCTTCTATTAGTACAACGCAACCAAATTATTTTGGCCAGATCTTACATTCTTTGCGAGGACACGCCCGGCAGAATGTCCATGTAGAGAGCGAAGTCCCACTCGGCATGTTCCTTCCCACTGGGATTCTCTAGTGGATCTCCTCCAGCGCTTCAACTATTCTGCGAATTTGCCCCTGTCGTGGTATTGCTTCCTGTCGGTCAAGTCCCACAATAATGGGCAACAGCTTGGATTAGGCGTCCATTTTCATCTGCACTGACCTCCCTTAACCGTTTTTCGGGATTTTCTTCCATTTAAAATTTCTGAATTCCCCACGGCTTCTGCGCGAACACCACCAAAGATTAATTTTCTTATTCTTTGGGCCGCGGCTAACGGCGTTCATCGAAAATTCACTCGCGAAATCTGGTCTTTTTTCTGGTATTTCCTTAGCTGATCTGAGTACCGCGCTGAAAAACAGACCCGACGAAAAGCTTTAGCCGCCTGTCTGGCTCTCGCTCACTCCTATGGTTAGCTCGCAGTTTTCGTCGATGTGAGTACTAGGCTTTCCCAAATTGTTTTGGCCTGAACTTACATTCTTAGCGAGGGACACGCCAGGCAGCGAAGTCCAACTCGGCATGTTCCTCCCACTGGCATATTCTAGTAAATCTCCTCCAGCACTTCAACTATTCTGCGGATTTGCTCTGTTGTGGTATTGCTTCCTGTAGGTGAAATTCCACAATAATGGCCACAGCTTGGACTAGGCGTCCTTTTTCATCTGCGCTGACATCCTGTAGTCGTTTTTGAGGTTTTCCTTTTTTTAATTTTATTGTTTCTATAACGCGTTTGCTCGAACACCGCCAAAGATTAAATTTCTTAAACCCAGTACCTACATCGACGAAACCCGCGAGCTAACCGCAGGAGTGAGCGAGAGGCAAATACGCGGCTAACGCTTTTCGTCGAGTCGGTTTTTCAGCGCGGTACCCAGATAAGCTAAGGAAGTACCAGAAAAAATACCAGATTTCGCAAGGTAATTTCGATGAACGCCACAGGAGATCCACTAAAGAATTCCAGTGGTAAGGAACATGCCGAGTGGGATTTCGCTCGATCTCCGACGAGCTCTCCATTGAGGAACCACCGGACTCCACCTCCACCAGCTACTTGGTAGCTAATGCGCAGATGGAGGACACGACGGCTTCTATAGGGAGAAGGAAATAAGGTAGCCCGAGAAGGGACATCTGGAGGAGCCATCACCAGCCATTACCATTACCATTACATACTACATTAATACATTACTACATTAAACCACTAACTAACATAAATAAAAACATTCGTTGAACATTCCATTTATTTTTATTTCTTTGTGCACCAGCAGACTATTCTTTTTTAAATTGCTCCAGTTGATTTCTTTTCCGTTTGTCAATAAACAAGCTGCTTGACAGTAAGACCATGGTACAAGCATTGCGGGTGAAGTTTGAACACATCGGTCACACTACAAAGAGTAAGATTCTTCGACTAGTTAAACTCTTAGCCGAACGCGGCTAACGGCGTTCATCGAAATTCACTCTCTAAATCTGTTTTTTTTTTTTTTTTTTGGTATTTTCTTAGCTCATCTGAGTACCGCGCTGAAAAACAGACCCGACGAAAAGCCTTAGCTCACTCCTATAGTTAGCTCGCGGTTTTCGTCGATGTGAGTCCTAGGCTTTAGCAGCGCTAAAAAAATATCTCTCTGAGTCAGCTGTTTACTATTCAATACTAATAATAACTTGAAATGTTTATTTCTTGTATTAATTCATTTTGTAGTGGCTAAATATTGATTGGTCAACTTTCGATTCTCGAGCTATTTTACACATTCTGGCAATTGGAACAGCGATTTTAGGCGGATTCTTTTATACATAGAGAATCGCTAAAGCGAACAGCTGATCAGCTTAAGCAAGCCGTATGCAGTATGTAGAGGCGGATGATATTCTTTGTGTTTAAAAGTCCGTTAAAATTTGTGAAAACCATAAAACAAGAAATATTTTATTAAATCTAAAAAAGCCAATAAACAAAAAACAAGTAAAAAATCTTTTTGAAGATCCGCTGGGAAGCCGGTGCAGGAAATATCCTAGGTAAGTGGTCTGAGTCCAGGAGTGAGGACGTAATTAATGGACTTTCCATTCCAGACCTGACCAGACCCAGTGAGACCCATTTTGTTAGTTGAGTGTTAAATTTGAATTCATCTGTCACGATGCAGGTTGTCAAACGTCGGTTTCCTGAAGGTGTGAGTCCGGCGTTAAGTTCTATGAGTGTGTGATCGGACAGGGCTCGGGGTCCCACGGCCCCTGGGCTAGCCTGAGAAAATCCGAAACATCACGCAGGACCAACCAGGTTCTTAACAGATGGCGCCCAATTTTGAAACGGCAGCACTGTGAACTTCACAGTGGAGAAAATATAATTTACTCCTGCTTTGAGAAGTGCTTTTTGGACAGAGCGGTTGCTCGCGAGACTGCTCGGTATTGAACATGAATCAAAGACCAGGAGGTAAATAAAGAAATCAGCTTATCAAGGTTCATATCTCTACGAGTAATTTTCTCTGGCTCACATCGGCGTCATCCACTCGGCACTTGACCGGAGTAGATTTGCGATCGATGTGATACTGTGTGATAATTTCTCAACTGTGATATACATCTGTGATATAGCTAAAAGTAGTTAGAATAGGAAGTATAAAATACATGGACAAGACAAGGACGGGACATGTCAGAAGCCGACGACTAGGTCAAAATAAACTTTTATATGGCCTACTGCGATCTGTGAAAGCGAAAATGGCCAGCTACGAAACTGTGCAGAAGAAGAATTGTTGACAGTATGCGTAGACGCTTGGCGGACAGACAAAAGACGGATTTAGTTAGGCAAATATATAAAACATTGGGTCTTGTTATAATGATGAAAGTGGGAGATGCTTAAAAAGTAAATAGGTTTAATCAGACTAGTTAGAACGAATTAAATACTTAACGTAAATGTAAAACTAAATGTATCTAATTCCAATTGTTTCCTTTCCGGGGAAATAACTTTTCGGCATCCGACGTCCAGTTCATGGTCAAACATTAGTCCTATGTCCTGATGCGTTCGAGGTGTAACCGGATGTCCTTTATTATTGCAATAAGGGAGAAAGTAGCTTCCGGATTGGGGAAGAGGTTATTCCTAAGGGAAACGAAAGTTAATAAGAATTGGGTAAAGATTTGGCATTTCTCGACTATAAATCATCAATTAAAGTTGATGATTTGAATAGTTCACGAAACCAAGTTGTTCTTATTGTTTTTAATTGGAAATGGCTACTTATTGGTTGGTTATGGTTCGTTTGTACTCCGTCATCCAGAATTTAGTGGACTTCTTTCTTCCATTTATCTGTGAATAAATTGATAGGAATTCCGTCAATAATTGAAGCTTAAGTAGTTATACCCGTTACTCGTAGAGTAAAAGGGTATACTAGATTCGTCGGAAAGTATGTAACAGGCAGAAGGAAGCGTTTCCGACCCCATAAAGTGTATATATTCTTGATCAGGATCACTAGCCGAGTCGATCTAGCCATGTCCGTCTGTCCGTCTGTCCGGATGAGCGCTGAGATCTTGGAAACTGTGAGAGCTAGGCTATTAAGATTTGGCGTGCAGATTCCTGAGCTTCTTACGCAGCGCAAGTTTGTTTCAGTAGAGTGCCACGCCCACTTTTACGCCCACAAACCGCCCAAAACTGTGGCTCCTACAGTTTTGATGCTAGAATAAAAATTTTAACTGAAATGTATTGTTCTCATCAATACCTATCGATTGACCTAAAAAAACGCCTACTTTATCGCCAAAAAATTATTCAAAAAATCGTAAATATGAACGTGGATATCTCGGCAACTATCAAAGATAGAGAATCGGGATTTCAGATTTTGATTCCGTAGCTTTGTACGCAGCGCAATTTTGTTACGCGAATATGCCACGCCCACTCTAACGCCCACAAACCGCCCAAGCCTGTGGCGCCCACAATTTTCATGCTAGATACAAAATTTTAACTGAACTGTATTGGTCTCGTCAATACCTATCGATTGACCCAAACAAAATTTGCCACGTCCACCCTAACGCCCATAACGCTTAAATCTGTCTACCGCCGGTAGGTGGCGCATTTCAGTCTTGGTTTGTTGCTTGCTTATCTCCATTTCCCTTTGGTCCCTTTAGCTGAGTAACGGGTATCTGATAGTCGAGGCACTCGACTATAGCGTTCTTTCTTGTTTGAATTATTTTTAGGGCTTCAAGGATGCCTAAGATTTCATCTAATTGTATTGAAGAGTAGGGAGGTAAGCTTCCGAATGCTAAGGTTTCTGTTTCTGTGGTGATTGCGAATGTTCTTGTGGAGTTTTGTTGGGATCCGTCGGTGTATATGAAGTTGTGATTTTGGAAAAGTGATTTTGCTTCGTTAAAGAGTGTTTGGTATGTTTCTGGTGTTGTTTTATTTTTGTTGTAAATATGTAATGATGTATTGATAGTGTTGCTTGGTAGTTGCCAGCCGGGTTTTAATTTGTTGATTGTTTTTGGTTTGTAGGGTATGTTGTATTTTTGACATATTGTTATTGCTGAATTGTTGATGTCCATTTTTTCGTGATCTTTTTTTTCTTAACTAATTTATGACTCGGAGTGTCTTTTGAGTGTAGTAAGGACTTAAAGATTTTTGCGGTCAGATGATCCCGTTTTTGTTCTATTAATGGTGTATCTGTTTCACATAAAAGATTGTGAATAGGTGTTGTATAAAATGCTCCCAGAGATTGCCGGATTGCGGAGTTAAATGATGTTTTTAATTTGTTCAGAAAACTTTATGAGGTGTCCGTAGTCAATTTTGTTAATAGAACTGCTTTTGTGACATTTCGTAGGGTGTTACAGTTAAATCTAGGGCTAGCTAGGCATTTTATGATGTTCAGTCTGGTGGAGAGTGCAGGGGTGAGAGCATTGGTGTGGGTGTTAGAGTTGTATTTCTTGTTAATCTAAAGGCCAAGGACTTTGATTGATGTTGTGTTGTTTATAATGGTGCTGTTGCAGGTGATAGTGCAGTTACAGTTGTGTTTTTTACAAATGTGTAGGTGCTGGCATTTTGTTGGAGAAAGAGTGGCACCAGAGTTGTTGCCCCAATTTTCAATGTCTAGAAATAGTGGGTTTAGGTTGTAGTTTATGTTTTTGTTTTTTTTCAGGTTTATTAATTTTAAAAAAATCGTCGGAATAGTTAATAATCTGAAGTTAATTTGTTTGTGCTGGGAGATTATGTTTGCGAGTTTGTTAAAAGCTATTATAAACTAGTCGACTGATATCGGTGAGACTTGAGGTATGCCGTTATCAAGAGTACGTATGGTAGAGTTTTGTGTTTCTACTCGGACTGTTATTTTGCGGTTGCTCATAAAGTTTTTAACATAGTTTATTATTTTTGGTCCACATTTCCAATCGATAAGTTGGTCTATTATTGAGTGTGCACCCACTCGATCAAATGCTCTTGCAAAGTCAAGAGAGACGAGTGAGATGTACTTTTGGTGTTTAGTGACTTCGTTATGAGATGGTCTACAAAAAGTAGACTATCTGAAGTCGATTTTCCTTTTTTGAAACCGAATTGGTTTGGATGTATTAGTTTGTTATTGGTTAAAAACCACCAAAGTCCAATATTTTTCCTATGCAGCAGTTAAGAGAAATGGGTAATGTCCGTTTTATTCTTAATTGGTTTGAATATGGTTATTATAAGGCTCGTTTTGTATGATTGTGGTATGTATGTTGTAAAAATTTTGTTAAATTGGGTACACAGATCGGCCTTAAAAATAAATAAATAAAGTAATTATTAAACAATAAAGGTAAAACTATGTTGGTGAACATGGAGTAGAGTAAATTGGATGGGAGAGGGGACCACGTAAGAATGGGTGTGTAAGTGAGTACGAGGGGAATGTAATATTCGGGGCGGCTGCTGAACAAGTTAGTTCAAAGCAGGTCGCAAGGTCGGGGGGGATGAGCATGTGACCTACAGTCCAGCAGGATGGTCCAGGCCATGCCAAATACCGGTAGTCAATTTGTTAGTTGAGTGTTAAATTTGAATTCATATGTTACGGTGCAGGTGATAGTGTTGTCAAACGTTGGTTTCATGAAGGTGTCAGTCCGGCGTTAAATTCTGTGAGTGTGTGATCGGAAAGGGTTCGGGGACCCACGGCCCTGGAAAGTGAGCTAGCCTGGGAGAACCCGAAACAACACGCAGGACCAACCAGGTTGCTAAAACGGTGTTTATGCACACTCGATTTTGCTCTATTCATGAAATGAACTCATGAAATAGGCATAGCATAAACACAGTAAGTAACGCAGTAAGAATTTTCACAAGTTCAAGCCGTTTTGATCGCTTTAAGTATTTATAATACCTTCCTCGCATACGATTCTTTGACTGTATATATTTTTAGGAAACAATTTTGGAGGTCGACGCTCCTTTAAATTGTTTTTTCTTTAAGTAAATAATGTAGCTTTTGGAGCAACAGGAGTCAGGTTTTGCCATGAAGAACATAAGCTGGGGGTTGTTCAAAATGATTCAGAAACGACAAGTACAAAAATACCCTAAACTAGTAAAAAATACTGAGTAAAAACATTGGAATACTGAGTCGATTTGCGTTTGCGGTCCCATTTTCCTCTGAGCTATACCGACATATTCCCGTCTTTTTACAGAACGTGTATAACTTTTTCATTAAATAGTCTCTAACGCCAAATTTGGTCGCGAGAGCGGAAACCCCTCTGTGTGAATAGGGTATTATAAATCTATTAATTTTTGGTTCTTGAAATGCCGAATAGTCTGAGGATGGCTTTGTACTTTGAGGAACGACGAATGTTTCATCGATGTTTAGAATAAAATTTTTTTAAAATCACAGTTACGTTTTATTTCCAATGCTTGTTTTTGTTTAAAAACAATAATTTGTCGACGACAGTCGGGGAAAGTCTTGTGCGGCGGTGGGAAATGAGCTGACCAGCTTTGCTAAATACGCGTACACTCACACGATGAGCGGAAATGCTAAACTCTTGGATAACTTTTTGAATGCTTTATCAGTAGAAGCTTCCCGCTTTTTTTCGCAGCGCGCTCCTCCATACTGTCATCTAAATTTGAAGTTTCTAAAAAAAAGAAATATTTTCATACAAATACCAACTAAACGTTCAAATGAACATATGTACACACATATATATGTGTGCAAGCAGGCATACGTACATGTAAATGCAAATTGTCGCCAGCCAACATAACTCTAATATGAAAAATGTATACATAAGTAATTTATGAAAATAATTTTATACAAATTTACTTACATTTTACAAGTTTTCCTTCGATGCGTAGTTAGAGATGGAAGACATCGATGTTGGCTTGGCAAACATCGATATCAACGATTTTTTCAAAACATCTTGGATGCTTCGCCACCTCTACTTAGCTAATGACATGTTTTTCTGTTTTCCCACGACTGCCCACTTCTAATATAATTGCCTGTTTATGTGGAAGAATTTCGTGAAAAATTCCTTCAAGATAAACGTCCCCTTTTTGATCTAATAAAATTATTAAATCCCTAATAGGGACTTATGAATTGTTAGAAGTGCGAAGAAAAGTTTCTATCATTAAGATTTCTACCATTTTTAAAATTTCGATTGACCTAAAAAAAGATTTTAACTGAAAATACTTATCGATTAACCTATAAAAAGTTTTGCACAACCACTCTAACGTCCATAACGCTTAAATCTGTCTGCCGCCCAAATAGCACTCACCAAAAATTAGCTCCCTCGATAAAAGCGCTTTCCTGTCTACTGCAAATTGGGGAAGTGGTCAGAAATATTGGTTTTCTGTTTTTAAGCTTCGGGTCTTGCCCCAAGGTTGCCCACTCTTTCAAGTTCCGAACCATTTTTCTCTCTTTCATTTCATCAAATTCTTTTTATTCACCCTAACCACACTTTCTTATGCCCATGCGATCTCTTAGCATATACAAATAAACTTACCACACTAAAAACATTACAAGACTTATCACTAATCAATTCTCACCCTTTCCGACGTAATAAATCCACTAAAACGATCTTTACCTTACTTTCTCGTCTCGTGGATGCTTCGCCAGCTTCTCCACGTTATCTGCAGTCCAGGTCGGATTCCCAATGTTCCAACATGAACCTTGTGGGAGTGGGAGCCGGATTATACTGGGTTGTTCCACTGACGCTGCAGGAAGTCGCCTAGCATCCAGGCAATGGTTCCTCCAGCTGTCACTTTTCCTTCTGCCTATAGAAGCTAGCGCGTCCCCCAGCTCCGCCTTAGCTGCCAAGTAGCTCGTGGTGGTGGAGTCCAACGATTTCCCAATCGAGAGGTCGTCGGAGATCGTGTTACTGGTGGCTCTGCTAAAAAGATACTTATATTAGTAAAACGTAACTAAATACTGTTTGTCCCTAACCGAAGTAGACACTTCTGGGTCACACCGCGTGACAAGGGGGTAATGAGCACTTGTCGCTGGCACAGGGACGCCTTGCTGGCAGGACGATCGCGTCGCGGCAGTGGTAACGATGGTTACTGCGATGCCGGACCACAGGCGATGCTGAGCTGCGCTGAGGTTGAGCTAACGTGGTTAGCTGCTAGTTGAGATAGTGTATTACGAGCCCTATTCCCAGAGGTATGAAGTAGAACCGCGGAGTTATGAGGTGCGTTGATAACTGATTTATTCTTCATTTGATACCTGCTTATATTCTACTTGGAACACGGAAGTTTAGTGTAATGGTTAGTGAAATAAGCTATATTCTAAAGTAGGTCAGGGAATTATGATTATGGTAGCAGTTTGCGGAGTTGGCTCGGCTGACACCGCAAATGTTCTGACTGTGACGGTGAGTTAGTGAGACATATAATATGCTGATCAGCAATTCTCATCAGCAGTGGGTCCTACTGAGCGCCTGGTATTGATTCCAACTTGGCTACTGCTTGATTTGTTGGGTGCTGGTCATGTTGAGCACCCTTGGGTATGAACATTCTCCCCCCCCCCCCCCCATTGAGGGGTACCCTCAATTAAGGCGTGATGTCGGTCAGCCCTTGGCCGAATTTTATAGGAAGCACGTAACAAATCATTGACCGAGGAGGATCCTTCCTTCAACTCCGACAGTTCCTGTTTGTGATTCAGGTCCTTCACATCTTCTTGATGCTGCTTAACACTCCCCTTTGCGATAAAATTGACATTACCGTGGGGACTGAAATTGTGCCCTCGTAGAACTTGATCATTTGGCACGTCTATGGTATGTGGACCTTCTGCAACAAAACTAAGATATTTCTTGGTTAAGTTTAGAAATGTTGAATAAAAGTCAGACTTCTTGTAGGTTTTAAATTGATGAGAAGTTGGTTCTATATTAATTGGTTTTTCTCTTGCAGTATAAAGTTCAGTCAGCTGCAATGAATCATTATATGTATCGGTTGATTCTCGATCAGACGAGTCAGTGTCGCTAGTTCTTGTTTGGCTACATATATCTACAGTCTCTTTTATTTTATGATTCATCAATGCTACGTTCGTTAAATGAATCCCTTCTTCATCGAGTGAAATCTCATTTTGGCGTTTGCTTTCCTCTATATCAAATTGATTAATATTCATCGGATTTTTATCTTTCGTTGGCTCATAAGCAGCGTTCGTTCCTGCAAGATCATCTCTGTCTTTTACCAGAATAGGGTTGATTTCAGTATCAGATAATGTTTCTTTATTGAGATAACCTGTGATTACATAACCAAGCCTTGTGCCTTGTGCCAAAGATTTATTAGGTCCTAGTTCAACCCCTAAGGTTAGGTCAATGAGTCCAGGTTGCCGAAAGTCAGGATCTGCTAACGGCAGTCCCTCGGGAATATTGAGATTGGTATCAATCGGTACTGACGGTTGGTCTGTGATGACTGTGGGCATAATAAATACCTCTAATAGTGTTTCAAACCCTGATTTACATAATGAGAGCCTTAGTGTTGATCTGATTGCTGTTGATATTTTTCCTCCGATTCCAGATATTTCAATCGGTGACTTTTTCTTAAGGGATAGCAGATCTGCCATCCTCCTTGAGATAAGATTAACCTGTTATCCACCATCTATTACAGCGCGACATGTTTGTAGTTGACCGTTTGGCCCTTGAAATGATACCTTGGCGGTTCCGAGCAGAGTATAGCCTCCTACGTGGTCGTAGCCTGCAATGGATGCTGCTCCGGCCACTAGATTGCTAGTCGGTACTTGGTGTAACAGTGAATGATGCCGTTGCTGGCAGCCTCAACAAGTGGCTGGTGATCCACAGTTTTCAATCTTATGAGCTGTAGACAATCAATTCGTGCATGCTCCTACTTGAATAATGGCTTGGCGCCGCGTTTTGAGGTCCATTTCCTGGAAACGGCTACATGCTCTAAAATGATGTGGTCCTAGGTGACAAATCTTAGAGCTCTCTTCGTTGTGAACTGACTGATGGCGGAATGTTGCTGTAGGTTGAGCGCTTATCGTCTCCAGCATACAAGCGCGCCCCTCAATAAACGTCAGTACACTCCTTAACGTTGGGAGTTCCGTTGGTACTTCCGCTGAATTCTCCAGAGCAGCTAGAGACTGCTGGTCTAGTTTCTTCTGATAATCAAACACAGGATTGGATCCCAGGATTTTGTGGTGACATTGAGGTTTTTAAGAATACTCATTGAGTTATGTAAGCTTATGGCTTATGGTCAATAATTTTTGCTATGGCGGCGATTACTAATATTTTGCCGTTCTGGTACCTGGCCTTCAATCGCAACCAGGTGTCGTCATAGCCGCCCTGTGAGAAGGCTGTGTCTGTCAAGACGTTCCTCATTTCACCACGAAGCGAACTCTGTAGAATATGTAGTTTTTGACTGGCCGAATATGGTTTATTATGTACCAATTCCACAAAGAGGTCATGGAACCGTGGCCAGTCTTGATACTCGCCGTTGAACTCCGGAATGCTAATTGGCGGAAGTGCCAAGTTTAGGCTCATTGGCGCGTCGTTTTCTCGAAGCAGGTTCATTTCGTATTCCTCGTATAATGTGTGGAATTGGGCTAGCTCTGCTTCTGCCAGAGCTGCGGCCCCAGGTGTGCTATCCAATTCGTCGTGGGCTTACCTCAGTAACGCCCAATGGAGGTCCAGGTGCCTTTGTAGGGCTGGGGTGACGGTTGGGGCGTTTGAGGATTATGTTAACGATGATTCCAATTCGTTGCATCTTCTCTGCAACTGTCGAATCACCGTGTCAATTGTGGAGTCTCCTTTGATTTGATCTCCTGTTGTGATCTTGAAGTTGACCGAAGTTCGTCTGGGGGCCTTCGAAAGCCCGCTTCCAGTCGGCATGTTGTCCAGAAAGATATTCTGATATTTTTTGACCAGCTCCTTAAGTGCTACTAGTCGTGAAGAGTACTCACTTCCAGTGGGTAATGCCTCTTGCTGGACTTCTTCATCTAGGTCGCAAAACTGCTGCCAAAGATCGTTTTACTGATTTAGCTTTCCGCAATAATAGCCGTCTCGGTGGCATCGGTCGGCAGAATCCTTGCCATAATTCTTAATGAGCTGTTGGATTTTCCTTTGCAGCTCGTTTTGGGTGTCTAGTAATCGATTGTGTAAATCGATTCTTGTGTGACTTGTTTCCTCTATGAATGAAGTAGACATATTGTGTGTCTGGGAAACAAAGAATCCTGTGAAGCCGGATAAAGCTGTGTGTTCTGTTGAGCTGGATCAAGCTGTGAGTCCTGTGGAGCTGGATGAAGCTGTGAGTCCTGTGAAGCTGGATTAAGCTGACGCTCCTGTGACGCTGGATGAAGAAGCGTATCCTGTGAAGCTGGATGAAGCTGAGTATCCTGTGACGCTGGATGACGAAGCGTATCCTGTGAAGCTGGATGAGGCTGAGTATCCTGTGAAGCTGGATGAGCTATGGTTTCCAGGGCGGGAGGATGTAGTGAACTTAACGGGTCCTCTCACCAGTCAGAGGTTCAGCCTTTGGTGGGAAGGGGGTTGCTTGAGTGTGATCCTTTGTTGGTAAAGGATCACGTTGGGGTTGGGGTTTGTGCTTAACCGAAGTAGACACTTATGGGTCACACCGCGGGACAAGGGGGTAATGAGCACTTGTCGCTGGCACAGGGACGCTTTTACGCAGAACCTACTTTCCTTGGACGTACAGCAGGAAGTCCATGTTGGGAGCAAAGTTCCTCCAGCGATTCCATTCCTTTGGGGGTTTGCCATGTTGAGGAATTTCTTCCTGTGGGTCAAGTCCCACAATGCTTGGGGACCCTAAACAGCTTGGACTTGGAGTGCTTATTCCTCTGCACTGATCTCCTGCAGGCATTTTTAGCGTGGTTTTTGGATTTTTTCCTTTAGTTTTAATATTTTTTTTTCTGCACGAACACAGCTAACGATCAAATATCTTATTTTTGCGCGGAGGCTAACGGCATTCAGCACTGTAGACGTACTTTAAGAATATCAATTTGGTTAGGAAAAAGAGCGGTGAAAGTGTATTTGTGCAATTTTTACTAAATATAATCTGTTAGTACCGTTGAAGATAAAAGCTCAAGCTAATTAGTGTAGTTGTATTCTTATTCAAAACAAGATTTAGGGGGACTTCTCAAAATTAAAATTTTATTTTGTTTCTCGATTGTCCCAAAATTGCTCTCTCACAAGGGTAGCTCGCAGTTTTCGGCGTTGAGAGCCCTAGGCTTAAAGCTAGGAAGCTAAACGCTTCATTCGTAGCGTCGTTGCATATCAAGTTTTAGATCTATAGCTTCAACTCCTACTCATGGCACTCGGCTGAAACCCTTTTGCGCTGCGTCTTTATGCTAGTTTCTATTTTTCATAGTTGCCGGGATCTTAGCGTTCATACAGAAACACAGATGGACCGAAGCTATTGGGATGACACATTCCAAGAAATTGTATTTCTATTGCAGGTTGTCTGTAAGTCGAAACGAGTCGGATCGGACAACTATATATATCCTAAAGCTACCACAAATTTGACCAGAATATAAAAAAAACAAAATCGAGGATGCACTGTTTTTGATTTACTCTAAATTGATTTCTCTTTTACTCTGAAGTGTAGATCCTTCTTTCGATTTGAGAAGTTTAAATAGTTGTTTTTTAATCGCACGACTATATTATATAGCTGCCACAGATCAATCGGGAAACTACAAAAAAAACAATTTGTTGTAATTGAAGTCGATAATGGAAGCGACTCTATTTATAGGTTAGGTCGAAAGGGCGATAGCCGCAGCTGCGGGATGAATCTGGCGGGCGATCTGGCCATTTGAGGATTAATCCCGGTTCACTTTGAGATTACCGTAAATGGCACTCAAGTGTCCAATGACCCAATTTTGGGAGAGTCCATGTAATATGACGGGGGAGGAACGATGATGATCGGCAGATATTAGTTCAGTCGCAGCCATATTGTCTAGTCAGGCGGATGCCCTAGGAGCCCTTTCAAGGGCCGTGTTTCCATGCGAGCTCTACCAATATGTGACTGGTAGAGCATAACTTTCCGCGGCGCCTGTAGAATTTTCCCAGCAACAAATTCTCTGCGTTGATCGCGTAGATATTGAAGACGGCAGCCAAGTTTTAGGTCTTTAAGGCTGAGGAAGGATAGATCGGCTTAGAGGAGCATTAATATAAATGATTGTACTTACCATATTCATTAAATGTTTTTAAAACCCGCAATGTGTAAGTCGTCCAATTGGGGGAGATGGAACCGTCGTAGTCGCGAGGAGGGGCTGCGACCGACCGGGAATGGGTGGTGCCCTGCGGCATCTTACGGGCATCCTTAGTTGGGTGGGAGCGCTTGGCTAAGACAACGATAGCCACCAAATGTTTCCCTTTTTCCCGTCAACATTTGTAGGTGCTTTTCTTTGCTTACGTTTTGTTCTTAGTGATGACCGATGGTTTAGTGCTGTCAGACAGCGGAGATGTCGATGTTTTATGTTGCGAGCTGTGGCATTAGGGGTACTCTGCCCTGGGATAAGACTGAGCTTACGGCACTGCCACCGAAAAATATGTAGTTCGTAACATAGTGGCGCCCAATATAAGCAAAATAAATGTCGAGGCGACGACGACTCGCCCATTAATGACCCTGACGCCCCCGCCATCCCGAACTGTGGCCTTCAACATAGATATCAATTGCGAGGAAGTGGTGACGGGAAAGTCAACTGCGTAGAGAAAGTGGAAATAGAGCGGGAGGCTGGTCCGCGAACATTTCCGACGAATTGCTCCTGGTCTCTATGGTATCACCACTGAACCGGTGATGGCATCCTGGCCGAAACCAAGATTTGCCTCACGGTTTAAATCGTTTAATAGGGGGTATATTGAAGAAAATCTGTGATAATTTCTCTGATTAAGTAGTTTTAAAGCTTGTATTTTGTTATTTATTAATTAAAAATATTTATACCCGTTACTCGTAGAGTAAAAGGGTATTCTAGATTCGTCGGAAAGTATGTAACAGGCAGAAGGAAGCGTTTCCGACCCCATAAAGTATATATATTCTTGATCAGGATCACTAGCCGAGTCGATCTAGCCATGTCCGTCTGTCCATCTGTCCGTCTGTCCGTCTGTCCGTATGAACGCTGAGATCTCGGAAACTATAAGAGCTCCAATACTGGGATTAGGCATGCAGATTCCTGAGATTCCTGCGATTCAGCAGAGTGCCACGCCCTCTCTAGCGCCCACAAACCGCCCAAAACTGTGGCTCCTACAGTTTTGATACTAGAAAAAAAATTTTAACTGAAATGTATTGTTCTTATCAATACCTACCGATTGACCTAAAAAAAAGTTTGCCACGCCCACTTTAACGCCCACAAACCGCCTACAAACTTCAAAAAATCTTAAATATGAACGCGGATATCTCGGAAAATATCAAAGATAGAGAAACGGGATTTCAGATTTAGATTCCGTAGGCTTGAGCGCAGCGCAAGTTTGTTACGCGAATATGCCACGCTTACTCTGACGCCCAAAAACCGCCCAAGCCTGTGGCGCCCACAATTTTCGTGCTACATAAAAAAATTTTAACTGAAATGTATTGGTCTTGTCAATACCTATCGATTGATCTAAAAAAAAACTTTGCCACGCCCACTCTAACGCCCACAATGCTTAAATCTGTCTACCGCCGGTAGGTGGCGCATTTGCTGCTTGCATATCTCCATTTTCCTTTGGTCCCTTTAGCTGAGTAACGGGTATCTGATAGTCAAGGTACTCGACTATAGCGTTCTTCCTTGTTTTTTTTTTTTGAATGTTTGGTTCCTGGATTCTTCTCCCCGTCCTGGATTTCTTAATTTTATGTCGGTTATACACTTAATTGCATTATCGCAACCGTACGGTTACCTCGATTTAAAATAGAAAATGCGGACTGGCGGCTATCACCACGTGTGATAGCTAGTTCAGTTGGCGATCGGCTTGTCGGTGACAGGGGAATAGGGGTTTTGGAGAAAGCGTAGGACGAGTTAGGTCGGAAGCCCACCGGCGAGGGTCAGTTCCATCCCCCCAGGTCCAGAGCTGTAAAGAGAAGAGAAAAAATAGAAAATTTGAATTGGTGTTCGTAAAGAAATGTGTTTGAAATTGAGTAAGATTTGTTTTGTTGTTATTTATTTTTGTTATTAGTTATTATCGTATTTATCAATTTATTTTGGTATTTATTTATTTGTTGTCCTACTTATTTATTTATCGTTGTATTTATATTATTTAATAGTGACGGGGAGGAGATCAAGCACGGCTTTATGGACATGATGAAGTTGCTGAACGACGTCCTTAGGCCAGCCGAGAGCAGACCGCAGTCGCTCCAGGAGATCGCGAGTCGCCAAGCATCGATGGTCCCCACTTCGTCGTGTCCAGAAGGCGGCGCAAGTGGCCCAGCGGAAATTCATCCGCGGCAGAAGACGGAGAAATGCTACTGCAGGCTGCCGGAATGGCCTCCCAGGCAGCGACCTCGACCGCCGGTGAATGACTCTCCGGGGATCGATAGCAGCCTGAGCCAGGAACCGGAGAACCTTCCGGAAGGCAGGAGTGATCGCCACGCACGGCCGTGGCGCATCGAGGATCGAAGGACGGCGGGTTTCCGGGACGAGCTGCGGTTGTACGCTGGAACTTCGCCTTCGGCGGCGAGGACGATGACCATTGCGTAGACGATTTCGTGTTCCGTCTAGAGTTCCTGCAGCGGCAGCATCAGTGTCCGTGGTTTGATGTTCTGCGGAACTTCCACGTACTCCTATCGGGCAGAGCGATGGAGAGGTATTGGATACACGTACGCCAATCCAGAGTGGACACTTGGGCCCAGCTTCGCAGGGCTCTGATGGATCGGTTCCGTGGTCATAGGACGGAACCCGAAAGGATGCATGAGCTACTACAGCGTGAGCAACAGCCGGGAGAGAGCGCGTATAACTTCGTCCATTCCATGCAGCAACTCGCCTCACGCCTGAGAAAACCAATGCCAGAGCGGTAGTTGGTAGTTGGCTTGAGGGATAACATAGCTAGGTTCGTTTACGCAATGGATGTACTTACGGTGGACGAACTTCGGGAGGAGTGCGTCGAAGTAAAGAGGAATTTCGGTCGTCGAGGGCGCGCTGCTTAATTGCAGCAGAGCAGGTTAAGGGTCAGCGAGGCCCTCATACCGGACGAAGTCAACGAGCAGCAAAACCTCGAAGTGGACAAGCTCCTTGGGCGTGACCGAAACTCATTCAGGCCAGGTTGCTGGAAATGCGGACTGCGGAGCACGGATTCCAGGATTGCGAGGCTACGGATTGGAGGAGGTTCTGTTTCCGGTGCGGCAGACCGGGCGTGATTACGACGAAATGTCCCGATTGCGCGGAAAAGGGTCGGCTGGGCAGTTCGAAAGCGGAAGGGACTCGCCCAGGTTGGAGTCCCGCGAAGTAGTTCCGAAGGATCAAAACAAGAACGTACAAGTATATAGCCAATCTAATAGATATAAGTATTTGTTAAGATACCTACCGGAGGATGAAAGGCTTCGTCGTTATATGGAGGCACGGAACCGGATCTTTGCGGAACATCAGCTGAGCGGCATGGGTATAGTCTCACGGAGACTCCAGAAAGCAAGGGAGCGCTTCAGAATAAGGAGATCCAGACGAAGAGAGGTGGTGGCGGCCGTTAAACGCATAGATTCCGCCGATCCTAGACCCTTCGCCGACGTGGAGACCTTGGACAAGCAGCTCACCGGCTTGTTGGACACAGGCGCCAGCGTAAGTGTGCTGGGCAAAGGCTGTCGAGAGCTCGTGGAAACGCTGGAAGTTACCGTCCAACCGTATTTTTCGGAAGTCCGGACGGCTTCTGGCGAGGATCGGTCCATTATCGGACGCTTGAAGCTGCCTGTGAAGTACAAAGCCGAAAGTAAGCCGGTTACGTTCTACCTTTGCCCATACCTGGAACAAACTGCGTACTTCGGAGTCGACCTTTGGCGGGC
This sequence comes from Drosophila subpulchrella, assembly GCF_014743375.2. Taxonomy (NCBI): domain Eukaryota; kingdom Metazoa; phylum Arthropoda; class Insecta; order Diptera; family Drosophilidae; genus Drosophila; species Drosophila subpulchrella. The sequence goes on from NW_023665653.1 coordinate 313,325, forward strand.
GTTTGGACTTACTCCAGCCGTCGTAAGCCGGTGACGTGAGGCGTCAAGGCAGCTGAAGAAATCCATGGCAGCCAGATGGAGCACTACGCCGATCAGGAAGACGAGGACGAGGTAAGGGAGGAACCCGATTCCTGGAGCCTTTTTGCGTAGGAAAAGCAGGCATTAGACAAGGTCAAGAAGGAGTTCCTTACCTTTGAAAGGGATGGCCTCGGAGTCACCAGCATGGAAAGACATTCCATTGAGCTGATGGGCTCGGGTGTTCAAGGATCGTCCGTATCCGATGTCTCCGGCGAAGCAAAAGGTGGTCTAAGATAAAATCGATAAGATGCTGGAGTTGATTTGACGTATATTTTTATTTATTATATTTATATCCCAGCGCTACAAGTGCACACTTAAAATTATCGCGTTAGTCACATTAAGCTGATATTTTTCAATTAATATAATTTTTTAATTATTATAACAATTTTCTCACTCTCTTAATTAATATTAATGACTGACATAAAATTTTCGTAGATTCTTAGTTACTATTATTATTGTTTTTAATATTTTTTTATTTATTTATTTATTTTATTTTTTTTTCATTTCATTTAATATTTTTTTTAATACTTATGTGTACTGGTACTTTAAGAGATCTTTAACTTTGTTGTAAAATTGAGTTGCGCTCCTAATTGTTTTGTATTGGTGCGGTAGATTGTTCCATAACCGGATACCATTTATGAAAAATTGCCTTGTCGAACACAGTGTTTGTACTCGAGGGCATATGTAATTTTTGGTTCTTACAGATGTGGCTTAAAAAGATAATTTGGTTCTCCACTCGTCACTATTTTGTGAATGAATATTAAAGTTCTAAGATCGATCCAGGAGGTCAAATTAAGGTCAAGTCAGTTGTTATACATGGTCAAAACGTCTTAAGTTAAACACATAACGGACAATTGAATTAAAAGCTACAGTTAATGTGCGCATATCCCGTGCATCACAATTTCCAAAAAATTTTATGCAGTAAAAGAGAGTGGGCATGAGGATAACTTTGGCGATTAATAATTTAACTTCCTTAGTTAGGGACGAATAAGGGAATGAAAATTTTCTCAACAGAGCATATGGTTGCTCCATTTTTGGAGTGAAAGTGTTGAAATTGGCTTTTTGCCAATTACCAAGCACTTCGATTTCTTAGGATTTATACCCAAGCAATTTTCCTTTGCCCATTTTTCAACTAGTGACAACATTTTGTTACTTATACGGACACAGGCATGTATTTCAGTTACGGGCTTACTAACATATATTTGGACATCATCAGCGTATAAATGTACTTCACACTCAGGCAGGATACTATGGAGATCATTGACATATGTAGAAAACAATAAAGGGCCTAGCACAGATCCCTGTGGCACTCCCCTGGATAAGTTCCGCAGACAAGAAACTTGCGTCCCTGAGACGACTGCTTGATACCTATTCGTTTAATACGAACTTGTGCCTCATGCGTTGAAATAGACCGTGGTTTGGATGGCTATGTTGCGCTGACCAATGATTGTTTTATGAAACTGTTTGATAAACTTATGAGCGTAGTTGCTGATTTCAAAAAGTTTAAGGCGGACCTTGATAATAAAAAAATGTCAGTAGGGTCACCTAAACGCAAAAAGACCGCTCCTTCAAAATCTGTTGAAGTAAAGGCATCAGTTCCAAATCCAAACTTAGCTTCGAATATTTTTACCCGATCGGTAACGGCAGCTATGTCGGCATCCACTGGCGCTGGGGGACCTAAAGCTTCACTGCCAGCAGTACCCATAGGTACCAAAAGCTCTGGAGGAGTCCCTGTTTCTGCTAGTCAGCCTAAGAGGTCAAACACTACGCAGCTCTCGGTACCTACAGGTGAAGTTAGCTATATAGGAGTCCCTAGTCTCGATAATTAGACGAACGATGTTCAGATTGCTGGTGGTGGAAGAAAGAGCCTCTCGGTTGTTCCTTATAGGTAGCTACTATTTGTGTCTCGCTTAACCCCTAAAACCACATCTGCAGATGTTTTGGAATTTATACACCAGGAATTCCCATCTCAAAACATCACAGTGGAGGGGTTTAAATTTCCACATGTTCGTAGGATATCCTCATTTAAAATATCTGCTCCTCCTGAAGTATTTAATGTGCTAAATTCTAAAAGTTTTTGGCTTAATGATGAATTGGTCATTAAAGAATTTGTTCCAAACACTAAATATAGGCCTTCCATGACAGTACCTGCGCCAAAAAACTGAGCAGTTTATTTTTGGCCTATCAAAATGTTAGGGGGCCTAATATGAAGCTACCTATGCTTTATGCTGACTCCTCTGCCTTTTCTGAAGACATTCTGGCCTTTACTGAGACTTGGCTGAAACCGGAGATATCAGACTCTGATGTTCTGTCCAAAAATGTTAATACTTATAGAACTGATCGCTCTCCTTGTAGGGGGGTGGGGTGCTGATTGCTGTTACCTCTACTTTAATATCGGAGAGAAATACTTTCTTAATTCTAATGACTTAGAATTCGTTGGTGTTAAAGTCTCTTTAAAATCTTTTTCTATTTATGAAACTTGTTCTTATATTCCACCTGGATCCGACTTAACAATTTATGAGCAACATTTGGCTGCAATAAAAACTGTTCTATCTCATCTTTCCGAAAGGGATCTTTTGATTGTTTTGGGTGATTTCAATCTCCCTGACATTTCTTGGTTCCCTTCCACTGACTCACGTGTCTCTACCCCTTTATCTGACCATGACTTCGTTGACGGTCTGTTAGAATTATCATTACAGCAAGTTAGCTTTATACGTAATTCTCTAAACAGACAATTAGATCTTTTATTTGTCTTAGATCCGTCTGAATTCACGGTATCTAGAATTTACCCACTAGTGGTCCAGAAGACCGGTATCATCCCACATTGGAACTTACAATTTGTCTTCCCTGTGTTGATACCCTCTCTCCTTTACTTTCTCCAACTTAAAGTAGATGCTTTCGTAAATGCAACTTTAATAAACTCAACAACATGATTTCACAATATAACTGGACAAATTTATATAATTGCTTGGATATTGAAAGTGCTACGAAACTATTTTATAGTGTCCTAAACTCTTTTTTCTGTGAATGTGTTCCTGATAGTTTTCCTCCTAAGTTAGACAGGCCTCCTTGGTTTACCAATGAGTTGCAAAGAATTAGAAACCTTAAAACAAACTAAGTATCTAAAAGTACAAAAAGTCGGGTAGGCCATCCGATTTTTCAAGATATGTGGTGGCTCGTACTAATTTTAATGTATTTAACAGTCATTGCTATTCCATGTATTTGTCCCGATGTAAATTTTAATTTTCAAAGGATCCGAGGCAGTTTTATAACTTTGTCAATGCTAAGCGAAAGTCTTCAGCATTGCCATCATCACTACGATTAAACTCTATTGAGGCATCTACGGATCCCGAAATTGCAGATTTATTTGCTGAATTCTTCCTATCTACTTATAGTTCTGTTTCTTGGTCTAATACTAGCTACCCTAATCACTTAAACAGGGCAAATTATATTTTTTCTCCTGTAATCACAGAAAGTTCTCTCTTAAGTGACTTAGAAATTATAACGCCAACCTATTCTCCGGGGCCAGATGGACTCCCTGGGTGTGTGCTTAAGTTTAATGCCCGAACTATTTGCAAACCCATTCTTAAACTTTTTAATTTGTCTATTTCATCATCTGTTTTTCCTACTATCTGGAAAGATTCTCTTATTATTCCACTCCACAAAAACGGTGCGAAGGTTAATGCTGAGAGCTATAGAGGAATCTCCAAATTGTCTGCAATTCCTAAAACATTTGAACGCATTATTACCTCTCATTTGCAACATTTGTGCTTCTCTTTGATATCTCCGTGTCAACATGGTTTTGTTAAGCGAGGATCGACCACCACTAACCTGCTCGAATTGACGTCTTTTGTAATAGATGGACTTAATAAAAAATTGCAGACAGACGTTATATATACAGATTTTAATAAAGCCTTTGACTCTGTAAACCACTCTCTTCTTTTATTCAAATTAGATCAGCTCGGGTTTCCGAATAATCTGTTAACTTGGATTTCAAGTTATTTGAATGGTAGATCTCAGAGGGTTTTATTCAAAAACGCTGTTTCCAAGATGATCAATGTGACATCTGGAGTGCCTCAGGGCAGTCATTTAGGTCCTTTGCTGTTTACTCTGTTTATAAATGATCTCCCCTCTATCGTAACTCACTCTCGTGTACTAATGTAAGCTGATGATGTTAAGCTTTGTTTATCATATAATAATATTGAGTCTGGTTTCTGCTTGCAGTCAGACATTAATATATTCCAGGACAACCTTTTGAATTTAAACTATCTTAAATGCAACGTTATGACTTTTTGTAAGGGTACGTCAACGTTCATGAGTTACTCTCTTCTGAACATGTCCCTGGACCGAATATACTCAGTAAACGATTTAGGTGTTCTCCTAGATCCTAAACTTAAATTTGACTCCCACCTTTTGACTCTACTGTAAATAAAGCTATGAGTGTTCTTGGGCTTATAAAGCGTTGGCCTAAAGAATTTGATGATCCATACACTACCAAATTATTATTAACCTCCCTTGTCCGTCCTAATTTAGAATACTGTTCTTCCGTTTGGAGTCCTCAGTATCAAGTGCACATTGACCGTATAGAGTCCGTACAGAAACAACTTCTTCTTTTTGCCTTACGTGGTTTGAACTGGGATTAAAACGTAAGGTTGCCTTCTTACTCGAGTAAATTGCTATTAATTAATTTGCCTAGTCTAGTAAACCGTAGAACTAGGCTTCGTACTATTTTTTGTAGATTTGGTAAGCCGCCTAACCTAACCGTTATAGTTTGTTCCATCTGTTTTTGAGTTAACACAGTTATTAAATTGTATATTATAATGCTCCCTCTTTGCTGATCTTATCTTTTTGTTTACTTTTACCCCAGCCTCTTTGTATTGTTTGCGAAATTCATCAGTTTTGTATCGCTTCCACCGGAGGTAAGCTACATCTCGCTGACTGGTTAGGTTTTTAATTTCACTACTGAGCCACGGATCTTGCATTGGCTTAATCACATTGGCACAAACCTGTTGAACAAATACTGGACATTGATGGTTAAAACCTCTAATTGACAATCTACATGACGAAGATGTTAAATACATAACCAGGCACAACAGAAAAATTCCGTTTTTAATCCATTATAGTTTATATTTTTGTAATCTCTATATGTAAAATAATTGATTTTGCTGTCAAAGGTCAAGTCGTATGTTAAAAATATTAAGTCATGTCTGGAGAAGGCTGGTACAGAAACGTGGTCATAATGTATGATTTTGCTAGGGTCATTGATAACAAATAAATCAAGTAATGTATCACAGTGGCTGCTATAGTGCGTGGGAATCGTATCGTTTACGGAATACAGACCTAGGGATTTAAAGTTATCCACGAGATGGCTTTCTGACAATAGGTAGCTGTTAAAATCGCCTGCCATTTTGATATCGGTGTACTCCAACGAAATGTCTGAAACAACATTAAGTAATGACTCGTAGTCAATTGTCCGATTCGGGCTATATATGCAACCTAGAAGGGTTCTTCCATGGGATTTATTTGGAAGTTGTAATAGAATGTATTCAATAGTACTGTCACTTGGCTGTTTAAGTACCACGTTACATTTCAGCTTCGCATTCACATATATTCACATATTACATCGACATTAGACTGGGTGAAAAGGAATCTAAACTCATCAATCTTCTTTAACAGACTTTGTGCATTTAGGTGAACGATTTTGAGCCCATTTTTATAACTACTTATAGTTTTTATCATGGCACTAGCTATGGAACCAACTTCCTCATCCTGCATTGTTGTTATCAATGATTATTAGGGGCGCAATCTCAATATTCAAGGCGTAACTTATACATTTCTTAAAGTAAACTAATTTTAAACCTATCTTAATTAAGAGAACTCGGCTGAGGAACTGGTGAGATGGTTCCAAAGTCGCCTAGCTGGGGCAACCGAGCGGGTCGCAGGTTGCGGATAGCGGACGACCTCTCTCGAGGCCAACTGTGAATAAGCTGGTGGGAGAAGTCAAACACGGAATCGTGGGCGGAAACCCCAGTAAATAAACAGTCCCGAACAGCCAGCGGGTATATTGCAGCGAAGCAATACCGACGATGCGAGTTGTTCAGCCGCATCTAAATAAATACTGGTTCCACCATCCATACCAGCAAGGTCACGAAAGGGCCGCATCCCAAACTGGGGATGACGGGTGGCAGGAAGCCAGCCGCAAACGCCTCCGCCACGGACGCATTTGCGCCTAAAGCAGCGGTAGGCACATAAGCAAAAAGGCGGACTGCCGCCCAGACTCTGCGCTCACATACTAGGAGCAACGTTGCCACACCTTCGCCTGAATGGCTAAAAAAGGTAGAGTGGGCAAGGAAGGTGCTTCCTAACTACGGGCAGGATAAGCCCACTCAAGAAGGGACTCAGGCGAAAAGGCAGCGATCCCTCGAACTACCCGGACCATCGGCGAAGAGATCTAAGATCCAGCCATCGGTCTCGTTCGCCGAAATCATGGTACGGGAGAAGCCAGGCACCTCGCCCTGCTGCATGGAAGCGGGCTGGTACCAGGGCAGCGCCAAGGTGGTGGCCTGCGACAGTCAGTGGTTGGCTGACTTGTATAAACAGGCGACGAGCAAGCTCGGTGAGGTCTACGAAGGGGCGAACATCGTCGCGCTAGACTGGTGCGATGTCCCCAGTAGGGCCCGAGCCAGGATCTGGCTTCCAGCAGGTCAAGATCAAGGCGCCGGAGGACATCCTCTTCATGTTGCAAGAATGCAACCCGCACCTCCCCACACAAGGAAAGTCGTCAAGGTGGAGGAGTATGAAGGGGACGTCAACCAGGCAGTGTTGGTCCTGAACAAGGAGTCAGTTGCTCCGATCGAGACTGCCCGAAAAGTGCTGAACTTCGGGTTCAGTGCAATACACATCAAGGTGTATAAGGGCGACTCCAACGCCGCTAGTAGCTCTGCCGGCAACCCAGCCGAGCAGGTGCTTGCTGAGGAGTTGGAGGCACCTGGTGGGCCGGAGGACGGCTACTCCACCGATTCGTCGCTAAGCAGAGAGATGCGAGCTTTCGGACCGGCTATCGAGGACGTAGACCTCAGCGATGCAGTGGAGGCCGACGTCACTGTGGTGGAGGTTGAAGCTGTAGATGTCACTAAGACTTCAACAAATAAACCTTCACCACAGTAAAGCAGCGTCTGCTGCACTTCTGCTTCGCCTGACCGAAGGCGGAGCCGACCTAGTCCTTGTAAAGGAACCTTGGGTAGTAGGAGGCAAGGTTGCTGGACTAGGAACAAAGGAATACAAGCTAATGCTTGACCCCAAAGAAGGTAAAATTCGAACCTGCATATTAGCCAAAAGGCATCTTTGTATATTTCTACTTCGCAATTACAGCACCGGAGACAACACTGCAGTAAGCATGGAGCTGCAAAGTGGCTCTATAAGGGTCCTATCGGCCTACTTGGCCTTTGAAAAGGAAAACCCCCCAGATGCGCTGGTCAGAGGACTGGCAGAGGAATGCAAAAAGCTCAGGAAAGGTTTGGTAATAGGCTGTGACGCCAACGCCCTTCAACAACGACAGAAATGAGTCTCTTTTTGATTTTATTCTAAATTCGAACCTATTTTTATGCGATAGGGGCAATGTCCCTACATTCATACACAAACATTGCATACTGACTCCTCTAAACAAAGTGCAGCGAATGGCGACTTTGTGTATTAGTGAAGCCCTTCGAACGCTTCGAAGCGCTGAATGCGATCTTGAACCTCCCTAGCCTGGACTTAGCAAGCATGGAAAGGGCCAAATCGAATGAGGGACACAGGGCAGTGAAAAGCCCAATTTTATGGCCATGCTAAAATTCTCCAGCATGATAAATCGATAGCGCATAGCGGTCGAATTAGCCAGGCAACGCATCACCAAGCCTCTCCCTCCAGGAGAGGAGAATGTCGGTATGCCCATGGCTACTTGCAAGCTAAATATAAATAACTACTTCAACACACTAGCCAACACCCATTGGCAAAACGCACCACAGTGTCGCATCTCTCACCAGACATTACCTGTGATAAACAACAAAAAAACCTCGGAGTTACTCAAACTCAGCCGCACAGAGTGTGGCATGTTGATTCGAGCTCTTACAGGCCACTGGCTTGTTGGCGCACATGCCGGCAGGCTAAAAGCCCCGCAAAATGATTTCTGCAGAAGCTGTATGGATGAGGAAACGGTAGAACACCTTCTCTGCTTCTGCCCAGCCCTATGCAGACTTAGACCGAAACACTTAAGAAGTCCCTTCGTCGACGATCTTACCGAAATATCGGAAATTAATCTCAAAAACATAAGTGCCTTTATTAAAACTTCCGGGTGGAAGACATGCTGATCAGCTTAAGACAGGCTGAAACTACTAGAAACGGGACCCCAGAGAAAGAAAAAACGAGATCATGCGGTATCACAAGGGACCCATTGAGGTCTAAGTGTGTCGGACTATAGTCCGACAGCCGCCGTAACCTAACCTAACCTAACCTAATTAAGAGAATACCATTTATACGCTTAAGAACGAACGCTATCAGCTTCAGGTCCAGCGTTGGTGAGAGATGTAGAAAGTGGATCAGGCGAATGGTTAATGGACGAAAATTCCTCCATACTGTTAATGGAAAAGACACCCTATCTTCGAGTGCAGCGTACGTGCACAAGGCCGCTTCGTGTAAAGACAGTCGTAAGAACTTTATGCTTTTTCATACGCATAGCCTCTTTAAAGATGAGATAATGCTTTTTTAACAATTGCTCATTAATATACATTATCGCTTCTGAGTTGAAACCCAGAAACTGCAAGCTAAGTTGTTTCTTGTGCTCGCGCCTGTACATTCCGACTTGACCAAGCAGCTTGAACTTTTCGCGTGGGCTTAACATTTTAATTAATATTACTGGATCCACATGTGATTGTTATGATTTCCTTGCTCGGAAGATATCGGAGACATTTGGTGGTGGAGTCAGCTGGAGATTAAAGCATAGCTCCATGAACGCTCAGGTCACATGAGCTAGTCTCCCTGCATTGCGTTGCCATCCTGGCCTCCAGTGCACCCAACCTCTCACCTGCTGCTTGTAGATTTTCCACCTCCCGGTTCAGCGT